>NC_142364.1:9080806-9345806 GCF_059441175.1 Urocampus carinirostris
GAGAAAAAAAGACAAAATGAGAGAGAAAGAATGGAAAAAAGAAAGTGGATAAGAGAAAGACAATAGAAAATGACAGAGATAAAGAAAGAGAAAGAAAAAAGAAAAGAGGATAGAACGAGAGAGAATGAAGATAAAGAGAGAAAAACAAAGGGAGAGACGAACAGATAAAAAGAGAGTTGAAGAAAAAAAGAATATAAATCAAAAAAAGAGAGAAAGAGTGAAAGGGAAGAGAGACAAAGACAAGGAGAAAAATGTGAGAGTAGAAAGAGAGAAACAAGGAGAGAACGAGAGAGAAAGACAGAAGAAAAAGAGGTAAAAGTAAGAGAGTGAGAAAAAGAGAGAGAGACAAAGAGAATAGAAAGAGAGAAATATTAAGTAAGAGAGTAGAGAAAAGGATAGAGAAAGAGACACAAAGAAAGAGGGAGAAAGAGAGAGAAAATATGGTACATTTTAACAATTAGCGCAACCCTAACTTACACTAGTTTTAATTCCATGCACCTTATAGTTTGGTGCGCCTTATGTATGGAAAAACAGTTTTTTTGGGGGGGTGCGCCTTATAACCGGCTTATAGTACTCCAAATACACCAAATGCACTTACTCTGTAGTAGTCGGTGCTGTAGACGTCCCTGGACATGCCGAAGTCTCCGATCTTGACCAGGAGGTTCTCGCCCACCAGGCAGTTCCTGGTGGCCAGGTCCCGATGCACGAAATGCTGCGAGGCCAGGTAGACCATGCCGGCGGCGATCTGCTGGGCGATGTGGAGCATCTGAGACGGAGTCAACTCCACCAGGATGCTGTGCTGACCGTCCGCCACCAGGACCGCGTCCGGCCCGTGAGACCTGCGCGGTGACGGAAAAGTCAGGTTCCTGATGGCAATCCTGTCGTTCGGTTTGATTGAACTTTATCAATTTGTGAAGCTCTGGTGAAATCCATAGCCGGGAGGATTGAAGTGGTTCTGCTAAATCATGGTGGCCGCACAAAATATTGAACTTCAGGAACTTTTACTTAAGGGTTCACTCACATTTGTTACCAGGGATTTAGCTAGTAATGGCTATATTTTGAGTTTTTTTGGAGGGGAAAAATAAATTTACTCAGCGATATATGCTTTACACCACAGGTGTCAAACAGGCAGCCCCGGGCCATATCAGGCCCGCTAAGGGATTGAATCCGGACCGCGAGACAACACTCAGAGAAGCGCAAGAGAGAAACAAGCTGCAGGTTGAAATATGTCCGCTTGATGTTGCCAAAGCCAGGTGCCTCGAACTAAGACACTGTACTTGTATTTATTTCTCTCTCTCTCTTTCCACCTCTTTTCTCCCATTCTGTCTCTTTCACTCTTTATGTCTCTCTTTTTCTCTTCCTTTGTTGCTCTTTGTCTCTTTCTCTCTCTGTGTCTTTTTAACTTCTTTTGCTCTAACTTCCTTCTTTCCTTTTCTCTCTTTTCTCTTTCTCTCTTCCTACCCTTCGCGTTTTCTTTTCTCTTTTCTGTCTTTCTATTTCTCTTTGGATTTCTTTTTTCATCTCCCTTTCTTTTCCCCCTCTCTCATGACTTTTTATCTTTTGTTTCTCATGCTCTCTCCCTCTCTCTCTTTTTCTTTCTTTGTCCCGCCCTCTCTCCTTTTCCCTTCCTCTTTCTCTTATTTATCTCTTTTTCTTTCTCTTTAATCTACTAGTCCGGCGCCGACAGAATGTTTGTTCTATCGTGTTTCTCAATTAAACATTAGGATAAAATCTCTGCATAAATATGAGGGGGTGTACTCACTTTTGCAACATACTGTACAAAAATGAAAGACAGTGTACATGTGTATGTGTTGTATATGCACATCAAGGGGCAACATGGCAGCTGGGTGATGAGCGCACAGTCCCACTGTGCATAGGTCCCTGGTTCAATTCCATCTACCGCGACCTGCCTGTGCAGAATTTGCATGTTCTCCTTGTGCCTGCTGGGGTTTCCTCCCACATTCCAAAGACATGCATGTCAGGTGAATTGACCGGTCCAAATTGTCCCTAGGTGTCAATGAGCGAGTGAGTTGTCTGTCCCCGTGTGCCCTGGGAGTGGCTGGCAACCAGTTCAGGGTGTCCCCTGCCTACTGCCTGAAGATAGCTGGGTTGGGCTCCAGGACTGATGGACTTTAAAGGTCTTGGGAAAAAAACGTTTTCTAGTCTGTTAGCGGAAGCGCAGATGTTCCTGAACCACACAGGTGTCAAACATCCGGCCCATGGGCCGGATCAGGCCCGCCTAGGGTTTTGATCCGGCCCGCCAGACATCACTGAGAGAAGCGAGAGAGAAAAATGAGCTGCGGTTTTAAATATGTCCGCCAGGTGTCGCCAAACTAAAGCTCTCTTTCTTTCGGTCTCTCCATCTCTTTCTCTGTTTCGTTCTCTCTTTTTTCTCATTTCAGTCCTTCTATCTTCTTTTTTCTCTTTCTTTCTTATCCTTTCTTTCCATTTCTTTCACTCTCTCGCTTTCCCTTTCTTTTTCACACTCACTCTTTCTCTCTATTTCTCTTTGACTCTCCATTTTCACTTCAAATTTTTCTTTGTTTTTTTTCCCCCTCTTTTTTACATATTATTCTCTCCCCTTTTCTTTCTCTCTGTCTCTCTTTTTCTCTGTTTCTCTCTCTCTTTTATTATTTCAGTCCTCCTATCTTCTTTTTTCTTTCTCTTTTTCTCTGTTTCTTTCTTACCTTCTCTTTCAACCTCTCCCTTTCACTTCTAATTTTTCTTTGTTTCTTTTCCCCCTCTTTTTTATATATTATTCTCTCTCTATACCTCTCTCCTTTTCTTTCTCTCTGTCTCTCTTTTTTCTGTTTCTCTCTCTTTTATTATTTCAGTCCTCCTATCTTCTTTTTTCTTTCTCTCTTTTTTTCTCTTTCTTTCTTACCTTCTCTTTCACTCTCTCCCTTTCACTTCTAATTTTTCTTTGTTTCTTTCCCCCCCTCTTTTCTATATATTATTCTCTCTCTATACCTCTCCCTTTTTCTTTCTCTCTGTCTCTCTTTTTTCTGTTTCTCTCTCTCTTTTATTATTTTAGTCCTCCCATCTTCTTTTTTCTTTCTCTCTTTTTTTCTCTTTCTTTCTTACCTTCTCTTTCACTCTCTCTATCTCATTCTCTGTTTCGTTCTCTCTTTTTTCTATCATTTCAGTCCTTTTATCTTCTTTTTTCTCTTTCTTTCTCATCCTTTCTTTCCATTTCTTTTACTCTCTCGCTTTTCCTTTCTTTTTCACACTCACTCTTTCTCTCTATCCCTCTTTGACTCTCTCCCTTTCATTTCTAATTTTTCTTTGTTTCTTTTCCCCCTCTTTTTCTCTCTCTATACCTCTCCCCTTTTCTTTCTCTCTGTCTCTCTTTTTCTCTGTTTCTCTCTCTCTCTTTTATTATTTCAGTCCTTCTATCTTCTTTTTTCTTTCTCTCTTTTTTTCTCTTTCTTTCTTACCTTCTCTTTCACTCTCTCGCTTTCCCTTTTTCACACTCACTATTTTTCTCTATCTCTTGGACTGTCTCCCTTTCACTTCTAATTTTTCTTTGTTTCTTTCCCGCCTCATTTTTTCTGTATTATGCACTCTCTATCTCGCCTTTTCTTTCTCTCTCTCTTTCTCTCTCTCTCTCTCTCTCTTTCTCTGCATTAACTCGAAAGATATCATATGGTCTGATGAGACAAAAGATGAATTGATTTGGCTCATCTTTGTGTCGTGGCTTAAGTCAAGCATGGTGTTGGGAATGCCATGGTTTGGGGCCTCCCTTGTTCTCTTCATCTTTCTCCCTTTTTCTTTGTCTTCCTCTCTCTTTCTCTTAAATCTACTACGATGGCCCCCGTGACATTTATTTTCTAGCATGTGGCCCTCAGCTAAAATGAGTTTGACACCCCTAGTGTACCGGGTTGGGTGGGATCAATGCCAGGCTTCACTCTCCTCTTGATGGCCCACCATCCTCCAAGCTAGGTGTAACTTCTCCTGTGCCGTGCAGTTGCTGTTCTACACGCTCATGTTGAAGCAATGGATGCTCTCCAATGTTGCACTGTAAAGGTTGAGGAGCAGCCAAGGGATGGAGACCAGCCTGAGGAAGAAGATTCTTTGCTGAGCCTTCTTCATCAGGTGTTTGTTGACTAGGAGAGGTCACATGTGATGTGGAGGCCCAGGAACTTGATGTCCTCCACCCGCTTTACCACTTCTCCATCCAGGGAGAGGGGAGCATGGTCAGTCTTTCTGGACCTCCTGAAGTTCAGCACCAGGTTGTTTGTTGAGAGCTGTTGTATCTCCCCTGGGTATTGGGTTGTCTGAGATGTGACCCACCACCCAATGTTCTTTACTGGTTCAAACTGGATATTGTGTGCAAGAGTGCTTTTAGATAGGAAGACACCAAGCATGGACAACCGACTCAAGTTTTCTGTCTAATATCTAGGGAACAAAACAATTACCTGAGGAACTTGTTAAGGTCTCCGTGCTTCATGTACTCAAAGACCATGATGAAGGGGTCGCTGTCCACGCAAACGCCATAGAAAGTCACGATGTGCTCGTGCTGAAGGTTGGTGAGAAGCTCCGCCTCCCGGTAGAAGTCTGCTCGCCCGCTCTCGCTGGCTTCTTTCAAGGTCTGTCGAGGCAGAAATCCGTAAACACAGCCGTGAGTTTTCTAACCGAGAGGTTTTATGATGACTATAAACAGGGTTCGTACGGATGCTTGAAATCCTTGAAAATGCTTTGAATTCTGTAGATAGACAAACACGACGGGACTCATTGGACCTTTTTGAACAAAGTTTGATAATGGAAAAATATATGGTTTACCTAACGAGCACAATCACGACACAAATATTCTTAACTTTGAATGTGAGTTGGATTGGGTTGTTTGGCTAGTCCAGGTGTCGGCAACAAGCAGCTGTGGTGCCACCTAGTGGCCCTTTTTGAAAAATGTTTGATAATGGAAAAATATACGGTTTTTTGTTGGAGAACTAACATGACACAAACAGTGTCAACATTTTCTAATGATGAGTTGGATTGGGTTGTTTGGTTGGTCCGAGGGGTCGGAAACAAGCAGTTTTGAAGCCACATGTGGCTCTTTGGTGCTCCCTAGTGGCTCCTTGATGCTTTTCCAAAAATGTTTGATAATGGAAAATGATATGGATTTTGTAGAAAGACAAACATGACACTAAAATTCAGAACGGTGTCCAAGAAATATATAAAAATGGAAGTCGGAGTTGGATTGGGTTGTTTGGCTAGTGCAGGTGTCGGCAACAAGCAGCTGTGGTGCCACCTTGTGGCCCTTTTTGAAAAATGTTTGATAATGGAAAAATATACGGTTTTTTGTTGGAGAACTAACATGACACAAACAGTGTCAACATTTTCTAATGATGAGTTGGATTGGGTTGTTTGGTTGGTCCGAGGGGTCGGGAACAAGCAGTTTTGAAGCCACATGTGGCTCTTTGGTGCTCCCTAGTGGCTCCTTGATGCTTTTCCAAAAATGTTTGATAATGGAAAATGATATGGATTTTGTAGAAAGACAAACATGACACCAAAATTCGGAACAGTGTCCAAGAAATATATAAAAATGGAAGTCGGAGTTGGATTGGGTTGTTTGGCTAGTGCAGGTGTCGGCAACAAGCAGCTGTGGTGCCATCTAGTGGCCCTTTTTGAAAAATGTTTGATAATGGAAAAATATACGGTTTCTGTTGGAGAACTAACATGACACAAACAGTGTCAACATTTTCTAATGATGAGTTGGATTGGGTTGTTTGGTTGGTCCGAGGGGTCGGAAACAAGCAGTTTTGAAGCCACATGTGGCTCTTTGGTGCTCCCTAGTGGCTCCTTGATGCTTTTCCAAAAATGTTTGATAATGGAAAATGATATGGATTTTGTAGAAAGACAAACATGACACTAAAATTCAGAACGGTGTCCAAGAAATATATAAAAATGGAAGTCGGAGTTGGATTGGGTTGTTTGGCTAGTGCAGGTGTCGGCAACAAGCAGCTGTGGTGCCACCTTGTGGCCCTTTTTGAAAAATGTTTGATAATGGAAAAATATACGGTTTTTTGTTGGAGAACTAACATGACACAAACAGTGTCAACATTTTCTAATGATGAGTTGGATTGGGTTGTTTGGTTGGTCCGAGGGGTCGGAAACAAGCAGTTTTGAAGCCACATGTGGCTCTTTGGTGCTCCCTAGTGGCTCCTTGATGCTTTTCCAAAAATGTTTGATAATGGAAAATGATATGGATTTTGTAGAAAGACAAACATGACACTAAAATTCAGAACGGTGTCCAAGAAATATATAAAAATGGAAGTCGGAGTTGGATTGGGTTGTTTGGCTAGTGCAGGTGTCGGCAACAAGCAGCTGTGGTGCCACCTTGTGGCCCTTTTTGAAAAATGTTTGATAATGGAAAAATATACGGTTTTTTGTTGGAGAACTAACATGACACAAACAGTGTCAACATTTTCTAATGATGAGTTGGATTGGGTTGTTTGGTTGGTCCGAGGGGTCGGAAACAAGCAGTTTTGAAGCCACATGTGGCTCTTTGGTGCTCCCTAGTGGCTCCTTGATGCTTTTCCAAAAATGTTTGATAATGGAAAATGATATGGATTTTGTAGAAAGACAAACATGACACCAAAATTCGGAACGGTGTCCAAGAAATATATAAAAATGGAAGTCGGAGTTGGATTGGGTTGTTTGGCTAGTGCAGGTGTCGGCAACAAGCAGCTGTGGTGCCACCTAGTGGCCCTTTTTGAAAAATGTTTGATAATGGAAAAATATACGGTTTCTGTTGGAGAACTAACACGACACAAACAGTGTCAACATTTTCTAATGATGAGTTGGATTGGGTTGTTTGGTTGGTCCGAGGGGTCGGGAACAAGCAGTTTTGAAGCCACATGTGGCTCTTTGGTGCTCCCTAGTGGCTCCTTGATGCTTTTCCAAAAATGTTTGATAATGGAAAATGATATGGATTTTGTAGAAAGACAAACATGACACCAAAATTCGGAACAGTGTCCAAGAAATATATAAAAATGGAAGTCGGAGTTGGATTGGGTTGTTTGGCTAGTGCAGGTGTCGGCAACAAGCAGCTGTGGTGCCATCTAGTGGCCCTTTTTGAAAAATGTTTGATAATGGAAAAATATACGGTTTCTGTTGGAGAACTGACATGACACAAACAGTGTCAACATTTTCTAATGATTATAAAAACATAAAAAAATAAGTCGGAGTTGGATTGGGTTGCTGTGTCTTTAAGGTCAGGAAAATACTTGAATTTTTGGTGAAGTGCTTGCAAATACTTGAAATTATTTTAATTGACATGTTTCTTGGTAGATTAACTCTATTGACCAAGGAATAAATGGAAAATAAAGTTTTCAAAAAAAGTGCCTGAAAATGACGCTGACATGTCCGCTCTGGTGGCGTTGTCATGTGTTACTGACCAATACTGGTCGCACCCAAGAGGACAGCTCTGTTTAGAAAACAGACTCTTTTGGCTCGGCTCACTGATAAGAGCCGACTCTTTCGGCTCCCAAACGGCTCTCAGATTTTTGGGGAATCTTTAGCCATAAAAAACACTACGCACCAAATTATTTAGTAGATAATAATTTAATATGTTTTGCAGGGGATCCTGAAAAACAGATGCAATAGAAATTGAAATATTCAAAGATCTACAAAAATAAGAGATTTAAAGTCGAACAACAACACAAAATCTCACAAAATATTTCTCTTTTCTTGTCTTCCGTATTGAACTCCATTATCACCTAACACCTATCGAGCCTTTTCCGTGTTTGTCAACAAGTGTGACGTATTCAAGCTGCGAGAGACTTGTTGAGGCAGAATTCTTGTCAGTTTATAGCAACCCATTGACACCAAAATACCGTAGATCATAGATAGTGAAGGATTTTATACATTTGACTATAAAGGATTTTGTACAATCAAATACAAATTACATTTAAATGCAAAAGATATTCACTGGCTGAGCTGTGGGGCGGGGTCAATGCAACCTCGCGGCAGTAGCTCAGGAAGTAGAGCGCTCGTCTTGGGATCAAGGGATCCCAGTTCGAATCCCGGCTTGTCACATGTCGAAGTGCCCTTGGTTAAGACACTGAACCCCTAATACCCCCAATAAGCAGGTAAGCGTCTTACATGGCTGCAATACAAGGCCGCTATTGGGAAATGTGAAGCACACTGTAAAGCGCTTTGGGAAGTCATTGACTTGAAAAGCGCTATATAAATGCAGATCATTTCATTTCATAACCTAGTTGAGAATGATGTTTACAGGAACAGCGGGGAACTGGGACAAAGGGCTGATAAGATAATCAGCACTTCTCGACGCAGAGGGGCACTGGTGACGTAGAAACGCTCGGGGATGTATTGACCATTTCAGACATCGGGGCGAGGGGGGCTTTCCTGGCACGCCCATGGGAGGAGCCGGCACACCAGCGTGACGTGGGTCGAGAAGGAAAAAAAAATCGGCTAATTCGATGGAGTTCACTTAGTTAAATACTTAAAGAAATTAAATCTGCCCCCGTGTGGAAATGCCAGTCTCTTGTTCATTTCGGGCATGTTTATGGACTGTACTTCCCAAATCCATTCAATACGTGGACTGAGCAATTCGGGAAAAAACACTGGACCGTGTGTACTGTAAGATCAAACATCCAGTTGGATCCCCCATCTCTGTTTGTCCCTCACCCCCCTCATCACCCCCCCTCCGGAGGAAGCAAAGCCTATTTACAACAATGACAGTTAAAACATGTTCTTTGTTCCTTTATCTCTTTGTTTCCTTATCCTCACTGTAAAATGTGGAACTGGAGTCGTCCAATTTCGTTGTCACAATACATCCCGTGTTGTAATAATAATAATAATAATAATTTCCTTGTATTGTCATTCTGTGTAACAATGTACACAGAACGAAATGTCGACAATGACAATAAAGGTATATTCTATTCTATTCTATTTTTCCATCAAGAAATGAGCATGCATTGTTAGGAGAATGCAGGTTGTGTTTGGTTAATGGAGTCAGATAACTCATTCGAACAATTTGGTAAACGTTACATTTTAATATTTCATTCCTACCAATAGGAACAGCTCAAAATAGTATCTGATAGCAGCAAGATAGGTACTTTATTTTAGTCATGAAAGTAACAAGAACAAAAAACGGAATGTCATCCTTTGAAGGTAGTAGGGAACACACAAAATGTCCTTGAAAGTGCTTGAATTCGGAAAGGGTGTACAACCCCTGGATTCAGGTCATTCATTCATTCACTCACTCACTCATTCATCCATTTTTGGCGTACCTTGACGGCCACGTGGATCTTCTCGCGGTCGGGCGTCAGGTTGTAGCACTCGGCCAGGAAGACCTTCCCGAAGGCGCCTTCGCCCAGCTCGCGTTTCAGGACGATGTTGTGTCTCTTGATGTGTTGCACGACTGTGGGCGGGGCAAAATAAGTTTTTTTAAATAAGTCGTAGTTGGAGTTTGCCTGAATCGGTCACAAAAGCGAAATTTTTAACTCACGAAGGTTCCGACAGCCGGCTGAGAAGTCGTGACTGTACGATGTTACCAGTTACTTCCACATATCATTATCAGAAACAAGATACCCGAACTATAAAGCCAAGGTCTTTACTTCTTTAGATGTCACATATGAAAAAAAATCCGCCTAAAAGCATTTCTGCCTCATTGGACAGTCCTTGTTGCAATCTGTCTGTTTTGCCTCCGTTTACAAATTATCTGTCTATCTAATCTACCTTGGTCATATCCCTCGAGAGGGGTGACCGACAGTAAGACAATCTCGTACGCCAAAACAAAGAAATTAAAAAAAGGGAAAAGTAGCAAAAAACCCACACAAACATTTTTGGACCATGGCCAACCCAAATGCCCAAACACTCAAACAAGTTAGGCACCTTGGCACTTAAGTTGGTCATGCTTTCGCCCTTCCAGATGAAACGGGACACACTCAGGTCAGGGTGACACAACACACTCTTCTCTTCAACAGCTTTCACTGGTTTACCCCTGCTGCATCATACAGGTGCCCTGCCCGTCCCTTAGAATGCGTCCAAACATCCCACTATCCACTCACAACACCTTCCACAACAAATAAACAGACTCATAAAATTATTCCCAACATTTCTTGGCCAATAGCAGGCTTTTTTTCACGGTCTACAGCCCGCATTCGCTTATTTGGGCCTGTCTTGATAAAACGGAGATTGCCTTCTTTAGCTTTGAATACTTTTAGCGAGTAGTAACTAATTGAAGTGATGATTGACACATTGCTCAGCCAATTCAATTCTCAAAAAACAATATGCACATATTCGGAGTGTTCTCAAATTAGACCCCCCAGAATAAAATGGCGTAACCCCACTCGTGATTCATTTTTACCAGATTTTTATTTATATATTTATTTGTTATTTTATTTATTTTATTTATTTTTTATTTTATTTTGATTATTTTACTTTATTTGTACCAGAGGTGCAAAATCATTGATTGACCTCTGGAATGAGAAGTCAAACATTTACAACTCTTTCACAATTTCTAAAAAATAGGTTGAATACACAGTTGGAGAGGTTTTAGGGCTGGGCACTCTCCAATGTACCACTTTTGATAACGCTTTGTCATACCTTTTGAAAAATGTGTAAAATACAATGTTTAGTTTTTCAGATTGCGATTCAGTTTGAGCTGGAACCAGGTAAGGCTTCAAGCTATTCTCTGAAGTGAAATCTTCTGGATATTTCTAAATATTGGGATGAACTCACAGGTGTCGGGTTTGAGCATGCTGCCGGTGTTTCCGAAGTACTGGGGGTTCTCGATGACGGGAATCTTGGTCATGCCGATCAGGACGGCGTCGGGAGCCATCTCGGAGGAAGACGGCGTGTTGTTGCCGTTGGAGACGTGATGGAGAGGACTGGCCGAGTCCTCCTCGTTGCTGATCACCGACGAGGAGCCTGCTCGGAGGATTCAAGGGACAGTGCGTATTGATATCGTGCTGTTGCCGAGTGCGAGGTGAGGAAAACTCCAAGGGACCTAAAAACGACGTTTCCCTTCTCGTTTTTTGACCGGACTTTTGCGATGAAAAGAAAGAGAGAAGGGAGGATGGAAGAAAAAAAACAAGGAAAAAAAATGAGAAAAAGTAGAAGGGAGACAGGCAGAAAGAAAGACAGAAAAGCTGAAGGAAAGACAGAAAAAAGAGAGACAGACAGCAAGAAAGACAGAAGAAAGAAGGTGAGAAAGAAGAAAACAAAGGAGGAAAAGAGTGAGAAAGAGACAAAGAGAAATAGAGAAAAAGAAAGATGGAAAGAAACAAAGAAAGATAGAGAGGAGAGAGATAAATAAAGAAAAAAAGAGAATGAAAGACACAGAGAGAAAGGGAGAGTAAGCAAAAGAAAGGGAGATAGAGAAACCGAGATAGAAAGAAAGAAACAAAGAAAAAGAGAAAGAGAGAGAAAAAGATGATGAGAAAGAAAGAAATGAAGAAGAGAGTGAGAGAGAAAGAGAGCAAAAGAAAGAGTGAAAGAAACATAGAACGATAGAGAGAGAGATAAATAAAGAAATAAGAGAATGAAAGAGATAGAGAGAAAAGAAGAGTGAGCAAAAGAAAGGGAGAGAGAGAAAGCAAGATAGAAAGAAAGAAACAAACAAAAAGAGAAAGAGAGAGAGATAAATAAAAGATAAAGAAAGAAAGAGGGAAGAAAAGTCAAAGGAAAGGGAATGAAAGAAAAGTGAAAGAGAAAGGAAGAGAAAGATGAGGGAAAAAAGAGTGAAAGGGAAAAAAGTAAAAAGGGTAAAAAGCAAGAAAGAAGGAACTAATACAGAAAAAGGGGCAAAAAAAACGAAAGATGACAAAAAAGGACAAAAAAGAAAAAAGACAGAAAAAATAAATAAAGGAAGAAGGGGAAAAAGACTCAAAAAAGAGAAAGAAACGCAAGAATGAAGGACAGCATAAAGAACGAGAAAGGGGGAGAATGTTTTAAAGTAAAACAAAAAGACCGAAAAATGAAACAAAAGAAGAAAAAAAAGAAAACATGTTTGGCGGCCATCTTACTACTACGGAAGCCCAAATGGCTGTTTCACAAAGTGAGCTTTTGGCACTTAACAGAGACTTCCTGCATGTTATTCTCACAGAGTACCGTTTTACAAACATCTTTTCCCCCCCTATGTTTCCTTCTCTAGCCACTCCTATCAGACACTTGTGTGAATCATTACACACTGTCGCTTTAATCTTGACACCGCGGTCACAATCTCACCTTTAATTCCAAATTTGGAGTTCCTCCCGTATTTGAGAATGACGACCATGAAAACGCAGCCCATCAGCGCCACCCCGGCGATTCCTACCACCACGTAAACCTGCCAGGGTAAGAAATCAGGTTTTTCACGTGAAGGAAACAAAAACCCGAGTTTGTTTTTCTTTGTTTTTCTCACTTACGGCGATGCTGTCATCCATCGGAGGCAGTGGCGTGTCTGAAAGCGAGAAAAATTCCGTTTTGAGTCGTTTAAAATAACATTTCTACGCTGAAAAATAATACTTCAATCTAGCAACTGTATGGAAAACTAGCTTCATGTTCTAGTTCAAAAACAAACCTTGTTTCGTACGTCATAAACTAGCTTCTTTGTCTACTTGTTTAATAGTCTTCTATGCTAAAAGCTAGCTTCATCTGCTATGCTAAATTTAGCGGATGATACACTCAAAATAACGTACTCTTCTGTTAAAAACTAGCCTGAAAATTAGCATCGTTTTCTTCTATGCTATAAACTCGCATGTTGAACACTAAAAATTTAGCATCTTCCGTATTGAAAACTAGCTTAATGTTCTAGAATAAAAACGAACCTTGTCTCATACGTAGTAAACTAGCTTCTTTGTCTACTCTTTTAATGGTCTTCTATGCTAAAAGCTAGCTTCATCTGCTAAGTTAAAAACTAGCTTCATCTTCTAGTTCAAGAACGAACCCTTCTCTCATACGTAGTAAGCTAGCTTCTTTGTCTACTCTTTTAATGGTCTCCTATGCTAAAAGCTAGCATCATCTGCTAAGTTAAAAACTAGCTTCATCTTCGAGTTCAAAAACGAAACCTTGTCTATTACGTCGTAAACTAGCTTCTTTGTCTACTTGTTAATTGGTCTTTTATGCTAAAAACTAGCATCATCTGCTATGTTGAAATTTAGTGCACTGTACATTACGCCAATATTCACGTACTCTTCTATGTTAAAAACTAGCCTTGAGCGGTATCCAGCGTCTTTATTTACCCTGAAAAATAGCATCGTTTTCTTCTATGCTATAAACTAGCATGTTAAAAACTAAAGATTTAGCATCCCCGTATTGAAAACTAGCTTAATCTTCTGGTTCAAAAACGAACCCTTCTCTCAAACGTAGTATACTAGCTTCTTTGTCTTCTATGCTAAAAGCTAGCATCATCTGCTATGCTAAAAGCTAGCATCATCTGCTATGCTAAAGTTAACGTATGATACACTCAAAATAACGTACTATTCTGTTAAAAACTAGCCTTGAGCGGTATCCAGCGTCTTTATTTACCCTGAAAAATAGCATCGTTTTCTTCTATGCTATAAACTAGCATGTTGAAAACTAAAGATTTAGCATCCCCGTATTGAAAACTAGCTTAATCTTCTGGTTCAAAAACGAACCCTTCTCTCAAACGTAGTAAACTAGCTTCTTTGTCTTCTATGCTAAAAGCTAGCATCATCTGCTATGCTAAAAGCTAGCATCATCTGCTATGCTAAAGTTAACGTATGATACACTCAAAATAACGTACTATTCTGTTAAAAACTAGCCTTGAGCGGTATCCAGCGTCTTTATCTACCCTGAAAAATAGCATTGTTTTCTTCTATGCTATAAACTAGCATGTTGAAAACTAAAGATTTAGCATCCCCGTATTGAAAACTAGCTTAATCTTCTAGTTCAAAAACGAACCTTGTCTCATACGTAGTAAACTAGCTTCTTTGTCTACTTGTTAAATAGTCTTCTATGCTAAAAGCTATTTTCATCTGTTATGCTAAAAACTAGCTTCATCTGCTATGCTAAAGTTAACGTATGATACACTCAAAATAACGTACTCTTCTGTTAAAATTTAGCCTTGAGTGGTATCCAGCGTCTTTATCTACCCTGAAAAATAGCATTGTTTTCTTCTATGCTATAAACTAGCATGTTGAAAACTAAAGATGTAGCAAAAATCTGGCATCTTCCGTATTGAAAACTAGCTTAAAGTTCTAGTTTAAAAAACGAACCTTGTCTCACACGTCGTAAACTAGCTTCTTTGTCTACTTGTTTAATGGTCTTCAATGCTAAAAGCTAGCTTCATCTGCTATGCTAAAGTTAACGGATGTTACACTCAAAATAACGTACTCTACTGTTAAAAACTAGCCTTGAGCGGTATTCAGCCTGAAAATTAGCATCGTTTTCTTCTATGCTATAAACTAACATGTTGAAAACTAAACATTTAGCATATTCTGTATGGAAAACTAGCTTCATGTTCTAGTTCAAAAACGAACCCTTCTCTCATACATAGTAAACTAGCTTCTTTGTCTACTTGTCTTCTATGTTAAAAGCTAGCTTCATCTGCTAAGTTAAAAACTAGCTTCATCTTCTAGTTCAAAAACGAACCCTTCTCTCATACGTAGTAAACTAGCTTCTTTGTCTACTCGTTTAATGGTCTTCTATGCTAAAAGCTAGCTTCATCTGCTATGCTAAAAACTAGCTTCATCTGCTATGCTAAAGTTGACGTATGATACTCAAAATAACGTACTCTTCTGTTAAAAACTAACCTTGAGCGGTATCCAGCCTGAAAATTAGCATCGTTTTCTTCTATGCTATGAACTAGCATGTTGAAAACTAGCAATGGCGTCCCCTACACTGACAATTAGCCTTCTACACTAAAAAAGTCTTCTTCTTCGCTGATCACTAGTTTTCAACCATACTAGTTTTTCCTTGATTATCACACTATTTATTTAGTTGTTATCAATGCACTTTATTCTTATCCATTTATGTGAATGAAGTATTTACTTCCAGTATTCATATCAGTACTTTTAAGAGTAAGCTATCCTCTGATCAAAGAACCTTGAACATCGAGCTGGGTTCGCTCTTTGCAAAGGTCTCTTTGTGAAGATGTGACTTCCTAACTTTGTGGGGAAAATCCTATCCCAGTAAGTTTCACACCCCTTTCCTATAAGACGGGGGGAGAGACATTTTTCGATGCCATTCCCTGAAGTTGAACCTTTTAAACTAGCTTTTTTTTTTTTAAATCATGAATTTCACTGTTTTTTTTTAACTACTTTGAGAAACTTTTTGTATACCTCAAAGAAGTTTTTATGCTGAAGTTATATACTATTTTATACGCTGTTTTATACCACTTATACTCAGAAATACTTGTTCTAAACTTTGACTTCAGTGTTTGAGGGCGAACTCTGAGAGAAGGATGTCGTAAAACACCTGCGCTTTGGAATGTGTCTTTGGTTTCTGGTTGTGGAGATAACAATGATTTGTCACTTCCATGTGTGTGTCGTGCCCCATTCTGTCCGGAGGGCGATGACCTCTCACCCTTCTCCCAAGCTTCAAAGGACGATTGGGATAATTGCATCAACACGGCGCGGAGCAATCAGCCAGAGGCTTGGTCATGAAGCATGGACGTGAAGTGTCAAAAAGCAGTTTAGGAAATGATAAAACCTTACTATGCGTAGAAAGCTAGCGTCGTCTTTAGCGTTCAAAGCCATGGTATCATACCCCTCCCAAGAATTAATTGTGTAATCTAGAAAATGCTAAAAAAATTGTTAAAAGATAAGAACACAAAACGGTCTTACCAGTAGGGTCTTGACGTATGAAAGCAGGAAAAGTGGAAAAAACATGATTGTTACTTCAAAATAATACAGTATTAAAATTGGGAATCCGGCACGATGACTTACAGTAGTATAGAAAGTCTTCTAAAGGACGTGAGACAAAAGGCAAGTTAGTGAAAGATTTCGAAGGAGGATTTATCGTAGACCCCCGGGATACGGCATCCCCAACTGCCCCGCTATAAGACAATTTCCTCTCTTAGATGCCTGAATGCTATTGGTTGACGTCATAGAAATGCTGGCCCACTATTGGTTCACATCATGAACATGTGGGCTGAACTACCTCCCACAATAACTTTCTCCCTCTTTACTCAGTTGGTAATCTCGAGTGCTTTGTCAAGACGGGAGAAGGGAGAAGCAAAGGGAGAAGCAAAAACATGATGACCATGGAATCAAAGCTTGTTATCAAAAAATAATGTCAGTCTTCCTGGGGTTGAAAAAATATGCTGTGATCCATTATCCTTGATTGCCAATTGCTGCGGGGAGAGACCAGCAAAGGGTACTATTGTCGGGGCAGGCAGCTCTTTTTTGCCATTACTGTATTTCTGCCTGAAGTGAAATGCACCTGTGCGGCCGCAAGCCATCGTCCCCAATGCCATATTATTGCGTGCTGGGACTGGTAGAAATTTGTGGCAATTTTGTGGGGAGGCGTCCCATTCTGGCTCTCCTTAAATGAAATGTATGGTTGTGGGGGCAATACATTATCCCCAGTTGACTTATAACGGGAACAGAGCTGGCAGAGGGCGGTTTTTTTGTTTCATGTCACTGATGCATGACATTGTGGCCTGCCTAATATGAACTGCACTGTTTTTCCTCAGGATCAATTGTCCCTAGTCGACCGAGAGAGCAAATTTGTGTCAGATGTGGCGGTGTTTTTTTTCCCGTCCTTTCCGCATTTAATCAACAGCTCCCTTGCGGCCGCGATCCATTATCCTTGGTCGACTACTGCTGAGAGCATGAGCCAAGAGAACAAATTTGTGTCGTTCTTTCTTCCCAAAATTAGCAGCACCCCGTGCGGCTGCAATCCATTATCCCTTGGTTGATTATTGCTGAGACCGGGGGCCGGCAGAGAGCATTTTTTTGAAGCGAGCTCTTGTGCCCAGCCTATAATGAACTGCACTGTTTTTACCTTTATCCCCAGTAGACTGTTGACGAGTGAGAACCAAAAAAGCGTGTCGTGCGTGATGGCTCTTTTTTAATGTTCTTTCCGCCTAAAACTAACAGAACTAGAGCGACTATGATCCATTATCCCTGGTCGACTTTTTTTTTTTTTTTTCAATTTTACATTTAAAATGAACAGCAACCGTGCGGACGCGATCTATTATCACTCGTCGACTTTTGCTAAGAGCCTGGGCCAGCATAAAGCATTTCTTTTTGATTAGGGCCGATAAGGTGCCTGCCTAAAATGAACGACACTGTTTTGACCACGGGCCATTATCCCCAGTTGACTATTGCCCAGAGAGCAAATTCTTGTCATACAATGGCGGCTCTTTTTTTCCTGATCATTACGTCTAAAGCGAGCAGCAATTGTGCGGACGTAATCCATTATCCCCAGTGGACCACTGCTGAGAGTGATGGCTTATAGAGCAAATTTGTGCAATAAGTGGCGCCTCTTTTTTTTCCTGATCATTCCGCCTTTAATGAACGGTACCCTGCCGCGATCCATTATCCCCGGGGTCTACCAAATTAGCCTGCGTCTACCCGTGTGGTCGTAGGGCGGGTCAATAAACTGCGCCGCCACCATTTTCTCGTCCCGGCCGTAGCGGTTTTTGGCCACCAGGCGGTAGATGCCGTTGTGGATGTGGGTGGGGTTGACCAGCTGCAGGCAGCCATGGTACTCGCTCTTGGTGGACCTGTGGATCCTGGTCCGGATGTAGTCCTGCTCCTCCAGGGTGGCGTTCTCGAAGTACCACTGCAGGTCCGGTTTGGGGTTCCCCGTCATGGTGAAGGGGATGCACCAGTGGTGGCTTTGTTCCGGTTCTAGTAGCTGCTGAATGACTGGGGCAACTGTGTAAGGGGGCGGGGCAAGTTGCGAGGGGCGTGGTCGACAGGGAAGGGGAGGAGCCATACAAAGGGAAAAACAACAGTGATAGCCTGAGAGAGTTTTGGAGGTTTCAAGGCGCAAATATTAGCAAAACGGTAGCTAGATTTTAGGGAGATAATAGTTCTGGTGGTACTTGCTCACAGTAGCTAGATTTGTGGAGGGTAATAGTTATGGTATTACTTCTTAATACTGGCGACATTTTGTGATTCCAATAGCTATTTTGATACCTGCTAGCTAGTTACATCTTGAGAGGCTAATGGAGCTAAGTTGTGGAACGTTAAAAGCAACAGTAGGACTTGCATCCCAAATTCACTTAATAGCTACCGTAGTAACACTCGCTGAATTTTAGGATTGAAAATTTCAGCGGGATTTGGAATTTCTCGAAGCTAATGGCAATAAACGTCCTTGCTAACAGTAGCAACATCTTGGTAGGCTAACAGATAGCATTGTACTTGTTAACTCTAGCTAGATTTTGACATTCCAATAGCTATTGTAATACTTGCTAGGTAGCTACATTTTGGTAGGCTAACAGATAGCATTATACTTGTTAACTCTCGCTAAATTTTGGGATTCCAATAGCTCTTGTAATAACTTCTGGGTAGATACATTTTGCTAGGCTAATGGCAAGAATGGTCCTTGCTAACAGTAGCTCGATTTTTGGAGGCCAATAGCTATGATAGTACTTGTTAACACATGCTAGATTTTGACCTTCCAATAGTTATTGTAATACCTGCTAGGTAGCTACATTTCGGTAAGCTAATAGATATGATTATATTTGTTAACTCTCGCTAGATTTTGGGATTCCAATAGCTCTTTCAATAACTTCTAGGTAGATACATTTTGCTAGGCTAATGGCAATGATGGTCCTTGCTAACAGTAGCTCGATTTTGGAGGCTAATAGCTATGATGGTACTTGTTAACACATGCTAGATTTTGACGTTCCAATAGTTATTGTAATAACTGCTAGGTAGCTACATTTTGGTAGGCTAATAGATATGATTGTACTTGTTCATTTTAGCTAGATTTTGGGATTCCAATTGCTCTTTTAATAACTTCTAGGTAGATACATTTTACTAGGCTAATGGCAAGAATGGTCCTTGCTAACAGTAGCTCAATTTTTGGAGGCTAATAGCTATGATAGTACTTGTTAACACATGCTAGATTTTGACGTTCCAATAGTTATTGTAATAACTGCTAGGTAGCTACATTTTGGTAGGCTAATAGATACCATTGTACTTGTTAACTCTAGCTAGATTTTGATGTTCCAATAGGTATTGTAATAACTTCTAGGTAGATACATTTTGCTAGGCTAATGGCAATAATGGTCCTTGCTAACATTAGCTCGATTTTTGGAGGCAAATAGCTATGATAGTACTTGTTAACACTAGCTAGATTTTGACGTTCCAATAGCTATTGTAATACCTGCTCGGTAGCTACATTTTGGTAGGCTAATAGATATGATTGTACTTGTTAACTCTAGCTAAATTTTGGGATTCCAATTGCTCTTTTAATAACTTCTAGGTAGATACATTTTGCTAGGCTAATGGCAAGAATGGTCCTTGCTAACAGTAGCTCAATTTTTGGAGGCTAATAGCTATGATAGTACTTGTTAACACTAGCTAGATTTTGACGTTCCAATAGTTATTGTAATAACTGCTAGGTAGCTACATTTTGGTAGGCTAATAGATAGCATTGAACTTGTTAACTCTCGCTAGATTTTGGGATTCTAATAGCTCTTTTAATAACTTCTAGGTAGATACATTTTGCTAGGCTAATGGCAATCAGTGCTAACAGTAGCTAAATTTGTGGAGGCTAATAGCTATGATAGTACTTGTTAACACTAGCTAGATTTGGGAGTTCCAATAACTATTGTAATACTTGCTAGGTAGCTAAATTTTGGTAAGCTAATGACAATGCTATATTTTCAGAGGCTAGTAGCTATGGTAGTACTTGCCAAGAGTAGCTACATTTGGAGAGGTTAATATCTAAGATACAGGATAGCTAAATTGTGGCATGCTACTAGCAATGGTAGAACTTTCTAAAAGTAGCTTAATTTCGGGACCTTAATAGCCAAATGCTACATGCTTATTGTAGCCACGTTTGTTGGGACGGTATGGCTGTAGCAGAACTTTCTTAAAGTAACTATTTTTTGGGAGACTATTAGCAAATATAGTACCTGCTGAAAGCTATATTTTGAGATGCTAATGGCTATAGTTGTTTTTGCTAACCGTAGCTACAATTTGGGGGGCTTATAGCTATGGTTTTATTTGCTAACTTTGGCTACTTTCTGAGAGGCTTATACTGTAGCTGTTGCGGTACTTCATTCTACATTCTAGGAGACTAATAGCAATGATAAAACTTGCTAATAGCAGCTACAATTTAGGATGCTAATAGCTATGAGAGTAATTGCTAAGAGTAGCTAAACTATGGAGTCAATTGGCCTGTGGTCATGTTAATCGTATTAAACCTGTCTCAGTTTTAAAACGCATCATTTTTTTCAAGCTAACGCTCGCTTTACTAATTAGCACGTCAGCAAACCTCCTCACGGAGAAGAAACATAGGAGACTGTCGTGTCTTTACATAAGGAAGAGTTATGGACAGGAAAGCACTCAGAGTCAATAATGAAAACAAAATGAGCAGCCCTTCCGCCGCTAAAGACATTAGCGCTGTTGCGTTAGCGCTTGCTTACAAAGGATGTTGAGCTGCAGCGTAGCCTCCGTTTGACCGACCATGTTCTCGGCGGTGCACGGGATCACCAGACCGTTATCTTCCGAGGAGAGGTTTGTCAGAGTTAGCCTGGTTTGCGTCTCCATCGGGTCGATCTGGAAACATCCGACACAATGTATTAGCGGCTACGTTAGCGGACTGAGCGTCAAGGTAATCCGGTTGCTATGGCTAAGTTGGAGTGTTCACTCACTCGGTTTGGGCTTCCAACTCACTTTGTTTAACCGTTTTGATTACCGAAGACTTTTACTCACCAACACGACGAGCAAAGCCTCCCACGACCTCTTCCTTCAGTTCAGTCTATGTTCCAGTTCCTCCACTCCAAGACCTGCCACTCCAACCCTCTTTTTAAAGGTATTCCCTAGTCTCCTTTCCAAGATTCACTCCACCCCATGACCCCTCAAGTGTTCCCTCCTTGTCCCAAGACCTGCCACTCCAACCATCTTCTTAAATTTATTCCAAAGAGTCCTTTTTGAGATCCTCTCCACCCCAAGACCTCCACTCAAGTCTCCTTCTCGAGTTTTCACTCCTCGTCCCAAGACCTGCCACTCCAACCCTCTTCTTAAATTCCTTCTCAAGTGTCCTTTTCAAGATCCTCCTCACCTCAAGACCCCTTCTCAGTTCTCCCTTTCAGGTTTTCCCTCCTCGTCCCAAGACCTGCCACTCCAACCCTCTTCTTAAATTTATTCCCAAGTGTCCTTTTCGAGATCCTCTCTACCTCAAGACCCCGTCTCAGTTCTCCCTCTCAAGTTTTCCCTCCTCGTCCCAAGACCTGCCACTCCAACCCTCTTCTTAAATTTATTCCCAAGTGTCTTTTTTCGAGATCCTCTCCACCTCAAGACCCCGTCTCAATTCTCCCTCTTAAGTGTCCCCTTCTCGTCCCAAGACCTGCCACTCCAACCATCTTCTTAAATTTATTCCAAAGAGTCCTTTTTGAGATCCTCTCCACCTCAAGAACCCCTCTCAATTCTCCATCACAAGTTTTCTCTCCTCATCCCAAGACCTGCCACTCCAACCCTCTTTTTAAAGGTTTTCGCAAGTGTCCTTTTCGAGATCCTCCCCACCTCAAGACCCCGTCTCAGTTCTCCCTCTCAAGTTTTCCCTCCCCGTCCCAAGACCTGCCACTCCAAGCCTCTTTTTAAATTCCTTCTCAGGTGTCCTTTCGAGATCCTCCCCATCTCAAGACCCCCTTTCAATTCTCCCTCTCAAGTTTTCCCTCCTCATCCCAAGACCTGCCACTCCAACCCTCTTCTTAAAGGTATTCCCAAATCTCCTTTTCAAGATCCTCTTTCAAGTTTCCCTCTCAAAATCTCCTCCTCTGCTAAACTGGTCCTACACCCCCTTGTCGCCTGTACAGTATGATGTTGTTGCTGTTCAAATGAATGTCCCCCCCTGGTGGTGTTAGACCACATCCCTTGTATCCCGCGTTCGGGTCCGTCTGACACTTTGTAACAATCCAGATGTATTTAGTTAGCATTAGCCTCAAATATGCTATTTCCCTAGGAATGCTAACTCACTTAATTTTTCACTCTTGAACATTACATTTAATCTATAACTTCTGTTGACTTAGCATGCTTGCTAACCTTGCTAACGTTATTACACATCCTAATGAGTAATAACTAATGTGTAATCCTAATGTGTAATCCTAATGTGTAATAATAATGTATCCTAATAATAATCCTAATGTGTAATAATAATGTGTAATAATAATGTGTAATAATAATGTATCCTAATAATAATCCTAATGTGTAATCCTAATGTGTAATAATAATGTGTAATAATAATGTATCCTAATAATAATCCTAATGTGTAATCCTAATGTGTAATAATAATGTGTAATAATAATGTATCCTAATAATAATCCTAATGTGTAATCCCAATGTGTAATAATAATGTGTAATAATAATGTATCCTAATAATAATCCTAATGTGTAATCCTAATGTTTAATAATAATGTGTAATAATAATCCTAATGTGTAATCCCAATGTGTAATAATAATGTGTAATAATAATGTATCCTAATAATAATCCTAATGTGTAATCCTAATGTGTAATAATAATGTGTAATAATAATGTATCCTAATAATAATCCTAATGTGTAATCCCAATGTGTAATAATAATGTGTAATAATAATGTATCCTAATAATAATCCCAATGTGTAATAATAATGTGTAATAATAATGTATCCTAATAATAATCCTAATGTGTAATAATAATGTGTAATAATAATGTATCCTAATAATAATCCTAATGTGTAATAATAATGTGTAATAATAATGTATCCTAATAATAATCCTAATGTGTAATAATAATGTGTAATAATAATGTATCCTAATAATAATCCTAATGTGTAATCCCAATGTTTAATAATAATGTGTAATAATAATCCTAATGTGTAATCCCAATGTGTAATAATAATGTGTAATAATAATGTATCCTAATAATAATCCTAATGTGTAATCCTAATGTTTAATAATAATGTGTAATAATAATCCTAATGTGTAATCCCAATGTGTAATAATAATGTGTAATAATAATGTATCCTAATAATAATCCTAATGTGTAATCCTAATGTGTAATAATAATGTGTAATAATAATGTATCCTAATAATAATCCTAATGTGTAATCCCAATGTGTAATAATAATGTGTAATAATAATGTATCCTAATAATAATCCCAATGTGTAATAATAATGTGTAATAATAATGTATCCTAATAATAATCCTAATGTGTAATAATAATGTGTAATAATAATGTATCCTAATAATAATCCTAATGTGTAATAATAATGTGTAATAATAATGTATCCTAATAATAATCCTAATGTGTAATAATAATGTGTAATAATAATGTATCCTAATAATAATCCTAATGTGTAATCCCAATGTTTAATAATAATGTGTAATAATAATCCTAATGTGTAATCCCAATGTGTAATAATAATGTGTAATAATAATGTATCCTAATAATAATCCTAATGTGTAATCCTAATGTGTAATAATAATGTGTAATAATAATGTATCCTAATAATAATCCTAATGTGTAATCCCAATGTGTAATAATAATGTGTAATAATAATGTATCCTAATAATAATCCCAATGTGTAATAATAATGTGTAATAATAATGTATCCTAATAATAATCCTAATGTGTAATCCTAATGTGTAATAATAATGTGTAATAATAATGTATCCTAATAATAAACCTAATGTGTAATAATAATGTGTAATAATAATGTATCCTAATAATAATCCTAATGTGTAATCCTAATGTGTAATAACTAATGTGTAATAATAATGTATCCTAATAATAATCCTAATGTGTAATCCTAATGTGTAATAATAATGTGTAATAATAATGTATCCTAATAATAAACCTAATGTGTAATAATAATGTGTAATAATAATGTATCCTAATAATAATCCTAATGTGTAATCCTAATGTGTAATAACTAATGTGTAATAATAATGTATCCTAATAATAATACTAATGTGTAATCCCAATGTGTAATAATAATGTGTAATAATAATGTATCCTAATAATAATCCTAATGTGTAATCCTAATGTGTAATAATAATGTGTAATAATAATGTATCCTAATAATAATCCTAATGTGTAATAATAATGTGTAATAATAATGTATCCTAATAATAATCCTAATGTGTAATCCTAATGTGTAATAATAATGTATCCTAATAATAATCCTAATGTGTAATCCTAATGTGTAATAATAATGTGTAATAATAATGTATCCTAATAATAATCCTAATGTGTAATCCTAATGTGTAATAATAATGTATCCTAATAATAATCCTAATCTGTAATCCTAATGTGTAATCCTAATGTGTAATAATAATGTGTAATAATAATGTATCCTAATAATAATCCTAATGTGTAATCCTAATGTGTAATAATAATGTGTAATAATAATGTATCCTAATAATAATCCTAATCTGTAATCCTAATGTGTAATCCTAATGTGTAATAATAATGTGTAATAATAATGTATCCTAATAATAATCCTAATGTGTAATCCCAATGTGTAATAATAATGTGTAATAATAATGTATCCTAATAATAATCCCAATGTGTAATAATAATGTGTAATAATAATGTATCCTAATAATAATCCTAATGTGTAATCCTAATGTGTAATAATAATGTGTAATAATAATGTATCCTAATAATAATCCTAATGTGTAATCCTAATGTGTAATAATAATGTGTAATAATAATGTATCCTAATAATAATCCTAATGTGTAATCCTAATGTGTAATAATAATGTGTAATAATAATGTATCCTAATAATAATCCTAATGTGTAATCCTAATGTGTAATAATAATGTGTAATAATAATGTATCCTAATAATAATCCTAATGTGTAATCCTAATGTGTAATAATAATGTGTAATAATAATGTATCCTAATAATAATCCTAATGTGTAATCCCAATGTGTAATAATAATGTGTAATAATAATGTATCCTAATAATAATCCTAATGTGTAATCCCAATGTGTAATAATAATGTGTAATAATAATGTATCCTAATAATAATCCCAATGTGTAATAATAATGTGTAATAATAATGTATCCTAATAATAATCCTAATGTGTAATCCTAATGTGTAATAATAATGTGTAATAATAATGTATCCTAATAATAATCCTAATGTGTAATCCTAATGTGTAATAATAATGTGTAATAATAATGTATCCTAATAATAATCCTAATGTGTAATCCTAATGTGTAATAATAATGTGTAATAATAATGTATCCTAATAATAATCCTAATCTGTAATCCTAATGTGTAATAATAATGTGTAATAATAATGTATCCTAATAATAATCCTAATGTGTAATCCTAATGTGTAATAATAATGTGTAATAATAATGTATCCTAATAATAATCCTAATGTGTAATCCCAATGTGTAATAATAATGTGTAATAATAATGTATCCTAATAATAATCCTAATGTGTAATCCTAATGTTTAATAATAATGTGTAATAATAATCCTAATGTGTAATCCCAATGTGTAATAATAATGTGTAATAATAATGTATCCTAATAATAATCCTAATGTGTAATCCTAATGTGTAATAATAATGTGTAATAATAATGTATCCTAATAATAATCCTAATGTGTAATCCCAATGTGTAATAATAATGTGTAATAATAATGTATCCTAATAATAATCCCAATGTGTAATAATAATGTGTAATAATAATGTATCCTAATAATAATCCTAATGTGTAATAATAATGTGTAATAATAATGTATCCTAATAATAATCCTAATGTGTAATAATAATGTGTAATAATAATGTATCCTAATAATAATCCTAATGTGTAATAATAATGTGTAATAATAATGTATCCTAATAATAATCCTAATGTGTAATCCCAATGTTTAATAATAATGTGTAATAATAATCCTAATGTGTAATCCCAATGTGTAATAATAATGTGTAATAATAATGTATCCTAATAATAATCCTAATGTGTAATCCTAATGTTTAATAATAATGTGTAATAATAATCCTAATGTGTAATCCCAATGTGTAATAATAATGTGTAATAATAATGTATCCTAATAATAATCCTAATGTGTAATCCTAATGTGTAATAATAATGTGTAATAATAATGTATCCTAATAATAATCCTAATGTGTAATCCCAATGTGTAATAATAATGTGTAATAATAATGTATCCTAATAATAATCCCAATGTGTAATAATAATGTGTAATAATAATGTATCCTAATAATAATCCTAATGTGTAATAATAATGTGTAATAATAATGTATCCTAATAATAATCCTAATGTGTAATAATAATGTGTAATAATAATGTATCCTAATAATAATCCTAATGTGTAATAATAATGTGTAATAATAATGTATCCTAATAATAATCCTAATGTGTAATCCCAATGTTTAATAATAATGTGTAATAATAATCCTAATGTGTAATCCCAATGTGTAATAATAATGTGTAATAATAATGTATCCTAATAATAATCCTAATGTGTAATCCTAATGTGTAATAATAATGTGTAATAATAATGTATCCTAATAATAATCCTAATGTGTAATCCCAATGTGTAATAATAATGTGTAATAATAATGTATCCTAATAATAATCCCAATGTGTAATAATAATGTGTAATAATAATGTATCCTAATAATAATCCTAATGTGTAATCCTAATGTGTAATAATAATGTGTAATAATAATGTATCCTAATAATAAACCTAATGTGTAATAATAATGTGTAATAATAATGTATCCTAATAATAATCCTAATGTGTAATCCTAATGTGTAATAACTAATGTGTAATAATAATGTATCCTAATAATAATCCTAATGTGTAATCCTAATGTGTAATAATAATGTGTAATAATAATGTATCCTAATAATAAACCTAATGTGTAATAATAATGTGTAATAATAATGTATCCTAATAATAATCCTAATGTGTAATCCTAATGTGTAATAACTAATGTGTAATAATAATGTATCCTAATAATAATACTAATGTGTAATCCCAATGTGTAATAATAATGTGTAATAATAATGTATCCTAATAATAATCCTAATGTGTAATCCTAATGTGTAATAATAATGTGTAATAATAATGTATCCTAATAATAATCCTAATGTGTAATAATAATGTGTAATAATAATGTATCCTAATAATAATCCTAATGTGTAATCCTAATGTGTAATAATAATGTATCCTAATAATAATCCTAATGTGTAATCCTAATGTGTAATAATAATGTGTAATAATAATGTATCCTAATAATAATCCTAATGTGTAATCCTAATGTGTAATAATAATGTATCCTAATAATAATCCTAATCTGTAATCCTAATGTGTAATCCTAATGTGTAATAATAATGTGTAATAATAATGTATCCTAATAATAATCCTAATGTGTAATCCTAATGTGTAATAATAATGTGTAATAATAATGTATCCTAATAATAATCCTAATCTGTAATCCTAATGTGTAATCCTAATGTGTAATAATAATGTGTAATAATAATGTATCCTAATAATAATCCTAATGTGTAATCCCAATGTGTAATAATAATGTGTAATAATAATGTATCCTAATAATAATCCCAATGTGTAATAATAATGTGTAATAATAATGTATCCTAATAATAATCCTAATGTGTAATCCTAATGTGTAATAATAATGTGTAATAATAATGTATCCTAATAATAATCCTAATGTGTAATCCTAATGTGTAATAATAATGTGTAATAATAATGTATCCTAATAATAATCCTAATGTGTAATCCTAATGTGTAATAATAATGTGTAATAATAATGTATCCTAATAATAATCCTAATGTGTAATCCTAATGTGTAATAATAATGTGTAATAATAATGTATCCTAATAATAATCCTAATGTGTAATCCTAATGTGTAATAATAATGTGTAATAATAATGTATCCTAATAATAATCCTAATGTGTAATCCCAATGTGTAATAATAATGTGTAATAATAATGTATCCTAATAATAATCCTAATGTGTAATCCCAATGTGTAATAATAATGTGTAATAATAATGTATCCTAATAATAATCCCAATGTGTAATAATAATGTGTAATAATAATGTATCCTAATAATAATCCTAATGTGTAATCCTAATGTGTAATAATAATGTGTAATAATAATGTATCCTAATAATAATCCTAATGTGTAATCCTAATGTGTAATAATAATGTGTAATAATAATGTATCCTAATAATAATCCTAATGTGTAATCCTAATGTGTAATAATAATGTGTAATAATAATGTATCCTAATAATAATCCTAATGTGTAATCCTAATGTGTAATAATAATGTGTAATAATAATGTATCCTAATAATAATCCTAATGTGTAATCCTAATGTGTAATAATAATGTGTAATAATAATGTATCCTAATAATAATCCTAATGTGTAATCCCAATGTGTAATAATAATGTGTAATAATAATGTATCCTAATAATAATCCTAATGTGTAATCCTAATGTGTAATAATAATGTGTAATAATAATGTATCCTAATAATAATCCTAATCTGTAATCCTAATGTGTAATCCTAATGTGTAATAATAATGTGTAATAATAATGTATCCTAATGTATTTAGTAAATCAGATTTGGGTGTTACTTTTTTTTCTTTTTTTTTCTTTTTTTCAATCAAAGACCCCATTTTAAATAGGTCAAATTGGCCGGGACTATTTTTACTTTTGGATTAAAACGCTGCTTACTGAGTATTTATGTCAGTGGGTTACAATCTGTGGAGTGTAGCCCCGCTTACCCTTTATTTAATAATAGAAAAGAAAAATGTTTTACTTTTGCTTAAAAAAATTGGTAAAGGTTTTTGATTTATTATGTGGCTATTTTTAGGGAATTTTAGGGGGTCGGTTTCAATGTGAGTGAAAGGTAAGATCTTAAAATGTAAGTCATAACGTTCGGGTTTGGGTTGGGCTTCTCCCTCTTGCCGCAATCTGCTGGGCAAAGATGGTGGGTCATTTCTTTGTTTGTAAAGTCCGTCAGAGAGAAGCCCCTCACAATCCAAATATGAAAATTCCACCAGGGGGCGTCAGACTGTTGATAAATGACGTCCTGTCATCACCATGTCACCAGTTAGTGAATATACTATAAAGCTGGTATAACTCACCCAGAATGACCTTGCCACAACTGTGTTTGGATTATTTGTAGAGTGAGAGTGAGAGAGAGCGAAAAGCAACTAAGAGAGAGATAGAAAAGCGCATGAGAGAGAGAGCAAAAAGCCCACAAGAGAGAGAGAGAGAGCAAAAAGCGAGAGCAAGAGAAAAAAAAGCGAGAGTGAAAGTGAGAGCGAGAGAGAGAAAGCGAGAGCGAGAAAGCGAGAGAAAGAAAGCAAAAAGCAAGCGAGAGAGAGAGAGATAGAAAGTGAAAGAGAGATAGCGAAAAGCAGGAGCAAGAAAAAGAAAAAAAGCGAGAGCGAGAGAGAAAAGCGAGCGAGAGCGAGAGAGACAGAAAAAAGCGAGAGCGAGAGAGAAAAGCGAGTGAGAGAGAGAAAGCAAAAAGCAAGCAAGAGAGGGAGAGAGAGAGAGAGAAAAAAAAGCGACGGCAAGAGAGGAAGGCGAGAGTGAGAGAGAGCAAAAAGCAACTAAGAGAAAGAGAGAAAAGCGCAGAGAAAGTGAGAGAGAAAGCGAGAGAGAGAAAGCTAAAAGCAAGCAAGAGAGAGAGATAGAAAGTGAAAGAGAGAGAGAGAGAGAGCGAAAAGCAAGAGCAAGAGAGAAAAAAGTGAGAGTGAGAGAGAAAAGCGAGCAAGAGAGAGAGAAAAAAGCGAGAACGAGAGAGAAAAGCGAGAGCGAGAGACAAAAGCGAGTGAGAGAGAGAAAGCAAAAAGCAAGCAAGAGAGGGAGAGAGAGAGAGAAAAAAAGTGACGGCAAGAGAGAAAAGTGAGAGTGAGAGAGAGCAAAAAGCAACTAAGAGAGAGAGAGAGAAAAGCGCAGAGAAAGTGAGAGAGAGAAAGCGAAAAGCAAGCAAGAGAGAGAGATAGAAAGAGAGAGAGAGAGAGAGCGAAAAGCAAGAGCAAGAGAGAAAAAAGTGAGAGTGAGAGAGAAAAGCGAGCAAGAGAGAGAGAAAAAAGCGGGAACGAGAGAGAAAAGCGAGAGTGAGAGACAAAAGCGAGTGAGAGAGAGAAAACAAAAAGCAAGCAAGAGAGGGAGAGAGAGAGAGAGAGAAAAAAAGCGACGGCAAGAGAGAAAAGCGAGAGTGAGAGAGAGCAAAAAGCAACTAAGAGAGAGAGAGAGAAAAGCGCAGAGAAAGTGAGAGAGAGAAAGCGAGAGAGAGAAAGCGAAAAGCAAGCAAGAGAGAGAGATAGAAAGAGAGAGAGAGAGAGCGAAAAGCAAGAGCAAGAGAGAAAAAGTGAGAGTGAGAGAGAAAAGCGAGCAAGAGAGAGAGAAAAAAGCGAGAACGAGAGAGAAAAGCGAGAGCGAGAGAGAAAAGCGAGTGAGAGAGAGAAAGCAAAAAGCAAGCAAGAGAGGGAGAGAGAGAGAAAAAAAAGCGACGGCAAGAGAGAATAGCGAGAGTGAGAGAGAGCAAAAAGCAACTAAGAGAGAGAGAGAAAAGCGCAGAGAAAGTGAGAGAAAGCGAGAGAGAGAAAGCAAAAAGCAAGCAAGAGAGAGAGATAGAAAGAGAGAGAGAGAGCGAAAAGCAAGAGCAAGAGAGAGAGAAAAAAGCGAGAACGAGAGAGAAAAGCGAGAGCGAGAGAGAAAAGCGAGTGAGAGAGAAAGCAAAAAGCAAGCGGGAGAGAGGGAGAGAGAGAGAGAAAAAAGTGAGAGCGAAAGAGAAAAGCGAGAGTGAAAGAGAGCAAAAAGCAACTAAGAGAGAGAGAGAAAAGCCCACGAGAGAGAGCGAAAAGCACACAAGAGAAAGAGAGAGAGAGAGCAAAAAGCGAGAGCAAGAGAGAAAAAAAAGCGAGAGTCAGAGAAAGTGAGAGCGAGAAAGAGAGAAAGAGAGAGAGAGAGAGAAAGAAAGAAATACAACTACAGCGTCTTTGTGAGAGGCAAGTGGCTTTGGCAACATCAAGTGGACATATTTCAACCTGCAGCTTGTTTTTCTCTTGCGCTTCTCTAAGTGTAGTCTCGCAGGCCGGATTCAATCCCCTAAGCGGGCCTGATCTGGCTGTTTGACACATCTGATCTAATTACTTTTTGAATGAAGTAACTAAAAAATGTAACTAAGTACTCTTATACACGCCCAAAACCACCGACCCCTGCCATAGCCAATCAAAGTCTGCTAGATGTTTTTTTTTTTTTTTTATCAATCTCCGAAAATCTTCTTCGAAGTAGATTTGTAGAACCTTTTTGTGAGAATTATAAGGAGGTGTTGAGTATCATGGGATCGAAGAGATGGAGGTAGATCTTTGAAAAATTAGACCCGGGCGGTAAACCCCGAGGGACGAAACCCGACCAAACAAAATCCATATCACTCGGGTTATCAGATTAGCCGGTCTCACCTCATGCTGAGAGAGAATCATGTCCAGGTTCCATCGGATCTCCGGCGCCGGAGAACCCGAAGCCCGGCAGAGCGCCCGAACGTCTCCGCCCTGCATCTCCGTCACCGACGTGGGGGTGACCTCCACTTGAGGGACCGCTAGAGGAAGGGAAGAAGGAAGGAATGGATTAAGGAAAGAAAATGAAGGAAGGAAGAGATCAAGGGAAGGAAAAGGAGGAAGTAGGGGAAAAAAATAGAGAGAGTGGAGATAGATGTAAGAAAGTGACGGTGTGAAGGAAGGACATAGAAGAGAGGGATGGAAGTAGAAAAAAAGAAGTGAGGGCAGTAAAAGAGGAAGGAACAAAGAACAAAAAAGTAAAGAGGAAAACGAGAGAGGGGGGGGGAGGGGTAAGCGAGAGAGAGAGAGAGAAAGAGAGCAAAAATCAAAAGCAAGAGAGAGAAAAGAGCGAGAGAGAGAGAGACAAAAAAGCGAGAGTGAGAGAGAAAAGCGAGCGAGAGCGAGAGAGAGAAAAAAAAGAAAGGAAGGAGTTAGGGAGGAACAGAGAATAAAAAGTAGAGAGGGGTGGAGGTATAAAAAAATGAGTGAAGTAGGGAAGAAGAAAGGAATAGATTAAGGAAAGAAAATGAAGGAAGGAAGAGATCAAGGGAAGGAAAAGGAGGAAAAAAGGAAGTAGGGGAAAAATGGAGAGGGTGGAGATAGACAAAAGAAAGTGATGGTGTGAAGGAAGGAGGAAAGTAAGGACATAGAAGAGAGAGATGGAGGTAGAAAAAAAGAAGTGAGGGCAGTAAAGAAGGAAGGAACAAGGAACAAAAAGTGAAGAGCAAAGCGAGAGAGACAGAGAGAGAGAGGGGGGGGGGGGAAAGCGAGAGAGAGAGAGAAAGATAGGGGGGAAAGCGAGAGAGAGAGAGAAAGAGAGCAAAAAGCAAGAGCAAGAGAGAGAAAAGAGCAAGAGAGGGACAAAAAAGAAAGAGCGAGAGAGAAAAGCGAGCGAGAGAGAAAAAAAAAGGAAGGAGTTAGGGAGGAACAGAGAACAAAAAGTAGAGAGGGTGGAGGTATAAAAAAATGAGTGAAGTGGGGAAGAAAGAATAAATAGATTAAGGAAAGAAAATGAAGGAAGGAAGAGATAAGGGAAGGAAAAGGAGGAAAGAAGGAAGTAGGGGAAAAAATAGAGAGGGTGGAGATAGATGTAAGAAAGTGACGGTGTGAAGGAAGGACACAGAAGAGAGAGATGGAGGTAGAAAAAAAGAAGTGAGGGCAGTAAAGGAAAGAATAAATGATGGAAATGGGGGTGGAGAAAAGGAAGGAATGAAGGAAGAGAAAACAAAAATAGCCAAGTGGAATGGAGGGAGAAAAAGAAGTAACTGAGTTAAGTAAGGAAAGAAGAAAATAGAGAGGGTGGAGATAGACGTAAGAAAAGTAATGGTGTGAAGGAAGGACATAGAAGAGAGCGATGGAGGTAGAAAAAAAGAAGTACGGGCAGTAAAGAAGGAAGGAACAAGGAACAAAAAAGTAAAGAGGAAAGCGAGAGAGAGAGAGAGAGGGGGGAAGCGAGAGAGAAAGAGAGCAAAAAGCAAGAGCAAGAGAGAGAAAAGAGCAAGAGAGAGACAAAAAAAGTAAAAGCGAGAGAGAAAAGCGAGCGAGAGTGAGAGAAAAAAGAAAGGAAGGAGTTAGGGAGGAACAGAGAACAAAAAGTAGAGAGGGGTGGAGGTATAAAAATGAGTGAAGTAGGGAAGAAGGAAGGAATATATTAAGGAAGGAAAATGAAGGAAGGTAGAGATAAGGGAAGGAAAAGGAGGAAAGGAAGTAGGGGAAAAATAGAGGGTGGAGTGAACAAAAGAAAGTGATGGTGTGAAGGAAGGAGGAAAGTAAGGAAATAGAAGAGAGAGATGGAGGTAGAAAAAAGAAGTGAGGGCAGTAAAAGAGGAAGGAACAAAGAACAAAAAAGTAAAGAGGAAAACGAGAGAGAGAGGGGGGGGGTTAAGAGAGAGAGAGAGAAAGAGAGCAAAAATCAAAAGCAAGAGAGAGAAAAGAGCGAGAGAGAGAGAGACAAAAAAGCGAGAGTGAGAGAGAAAAGAGAGCGAGAGCGAGAGAGAGAAAAAAAAGAAAGGAAGGAGTTAGGGAGGAACAGAATAAAAAGTAGAGAGGGGTGGAGGTATAAAAAATGAGTGAAGTAGGGAAGAAGAAAGGAATAGATTAAGGAAGGAAAATGAAGGAAGTAAGAGATAAGGGGAGGAAAAGGAGGAAAAGAGGAAGTAGGGGAAAAAATAGAGAGGGTGGAGATAGACAAAAGAAAGTGATGTGTGAAGGAAGGAGGAAATAAAGAAATAGAAGAGAGAGATGGAGGTAGAAAAAAGAAGTGAGGGCAGTAAAGAAGGAAGGAACAAGGAACAAAAAAGGAAAGAGGAATGAATGTGGAAAGTAGGAAGGAAGCACCAAAGAAAGGAAGGAGGAAGGAAGGAACAGAGAACAAAAAAGTAGAGGGGGTGGAGGTATAAAAATGAGTGAAGTAGGGAGGAAGGAAGAAAGGAAGGAAGGAACAGAGCACATAAAAGGAAGAAAGGAAGGAAACAAGGAAGTAGGGAAAAAATAGCAAGGATGTCGATAAACAAAAGAAGGTGTTGGTGAGAATTAAGGAAGAGAGGGTGGTAGAAGGAAGGAAGAAAGTAAGGAACAGAAAATGAAATAGAAGAGAGAGATGGAGGTAGAAAAAAGAAGTGAGGAAGCCGTGAGGGCGACAAAGAAGGAAGGAACAAAGAACAAAAACGTAGAGAGGAATGAATGTGGAAAAATAAAGTGAAAGAGGAGTGAAGTTTGAAAGTGGGAAGGAAGCGCGGAAGGAAGGAGTAAGGGAGGAACAGAGAACAAAAAAGTAGAGGGGGTGGAGGTATAAAAAATGAGTGAAGTAGGTAGGAAAGAAGACAGGAAATAAGGAAGAGAAAACAAAAAATGGGAAAAAAATAAGAAATGATGGAATAAGGAAGAAAAGAAGGAAGGAAGGAACAGAAAACAAAAATAGCTGAGTGGAATGGAGGTAGAAAAAAAGAAGTAACAGTGAGTTAAGTAAGGAAAGAAGGAAGGAAAATAAGAAAGGAAAGACGAATGGTTGGGGTAAAATAAGGAGGGAGCAGTAAAGGAAAGAAGAAATGATGGAAACGAGGGTGGGAGAAAACGAAGGAAAGTAGCAAGGGAGGAAGAAAAGAAGGAAGGAAGGAACAGAAAACAAAAATAGCCGAGTGGAATGGAGAAAAGAGAAGTAACAGTGAGTTAAGTAAGGAAAGAAGTAAGGAAGGGAAATAGGAAGGAAGGAAAGTAGAGACGAATGGTTGGGGGAAAGGTAAGGAAGGGAGCAGTAAAGGAAAGAATAAATGATGGAAATGAGGATGGGAGAAAAGGAAGAAAAGAAGGAAGAAAGGAACAGAAAACAAATAGCCGAGTAGAATGGAGGGAGAAAAAGAAGTAACTGAGTTAAGTAAGGAAAAAAGGAAGGAACAGAACACAAAAAACAGTACAGATGAATGAAAGTGGGGGAAAGGAAGTAAGGATTGAAGGAAAAATAAAGTAAAGAAGGGTGGGATAAAAATAAGGAAAAAAACGAAGGGAAAAAGAAAAAGTAGAGCGGTATGGAGGTAGAAAAAAGGAAGCGAAGGAGTGGAGTTAAAGAAGGAAGGAACAAATGGAAAAGAAAAAAGTAGAAAGTGATGGAAAGAATAAACGATGCAAATGAGGGTGGGAGAAAAAGAAGGAAAGTAGGAAGGAAGGAACAGAACACGAAAAACAGTACAGATGAATAGAAGTGAGGGGAAAGGAAGTAAGGGTTGAAGGAAAAATAAAGTAAAGAAGGGTGGGATAAAAGAAAGGAAAAAATGAAGGGAAAAAGAAAAAGTAGAAAGGTATGGAGGTAGAAAAAAGGAAGCGAAGGAGTGAAGTTAAAGAAGAAAGGAACAAAGGGGAAAAGAAAAAAGTAGAAAGTGATGGAAAGAATAAACGATGGAAATGAGAGTGGGAGAAAAGGAAGGAAAGTAGGAAGGAAGGAACAGAACACGAAAAACAGTACAGATGAATGGAAGTGAGGGGAAAGGAAGTAAGGATTGAAGGAAAAATTAAATAAAGAAGGGTGAGATAAAAGAAAGGAAAAAATGAAGGGAAAAAGAAAAAGTAGAAAGGTATGGAGGTAGAAAAAAGGAAGCGAAGGAGTGAAGTTAAAGAAGAAAGGAACAAAGGGGAAAAGAAAAAAGTAGAAAGTGATGGAAAGAATAAACGATGGAAATGAGAGTGGGAGAAAAGGAAGGAAAGTAGGAAGGAAGGAACAGAACACGAAAAACAGTACAGATGAATGGAAGTGAGGGGAAAGGAAGTAAGGATTGAAGGAAAAATTAAATAAAGAAGGGTGGTATAAAAAAAAGGAAAAAAACGAAGGGAAAAAGAAAAAGTAGAGCGGTATGGAGGTAGAAAAAAGGAAGCGAAGGAGTGAAGTTAAAGAAGAAAGGAACAAAGGGGAAAAGAAAAAAGTAGAAAGTGATGGAAAGAATAAACGATGGAAATGAGAGTGGGAGAAAAAGAAGGAAAGTAGGAAGGAAGGAACAGAACACGAAAAGCAGTACAGATGAATGGAAGTGAGGGGAAAGGAAGTAAGGATTGAAGGAAAAATAAAATAAAGAAGGGTGAGATAAAAGAAAGGAAAAAATGAAGGGAAAAAGAAAAAGTAGAAATGTATGGAAGTGGAAAAAGGAAGCGAAGGAGTGAAGTTAAAGAAGAAAGGAACAAATGGAAAAGAAAAAAGTAGAAAGTGATGGAAAGAATAAACGATGGAAATGAGAGTGGGAGAAAAAGAAGGAAAGTAGGAAGGAAGGAACAGAACACGAAAAGCAGTACAGATGAATGGAAGTGAGGGGAAAGGAAGTAAGGATTGAAGGAAAAATAAAATAAAGAAGGTGGGATAAAAGAAAGGAAAAAATGAAGGAAAAAAGTAGAAATGTATGGAAGTAGAAAAAAAGGAAGCAAAGGAGTGAAGTTAAAGAAGGAAGGAACAAATGGAAAAGAAAAAAGTAGAAAGTGATGGAAAGAATAAACAATGGAAATGAGGGTGGGAGAAAAGGAAGGAAAGAGGAAGGAAGGAACAGAACACGAAAAACAGTACAGATGAATGGAAGTGAGGGGAAAGGAAGTAAGGATTGAAGGAAGAATAAGAGTGGGATAAAGGAAAGGAAAAAATGAAGGGAAAAATAAAAAGTAGAGCGGTATGGAGGTAGAAAAAAGGAAGCGAAGGAGTGAAGTTAAAAAAGGAAGGAACAAATGGAAAAGAAAAAAGTAGAAAGTGATGGAAATGAGGGTGGGAGAAAAGGAAGGAAAGTAGGAAGGAAGGAACCGAACACGAAAAACAGTGAGGGGAAAAGAAGTAAGGGTTGAAGGAAAAATAAAGTAAAGAAGGGTGGGATAAAAGAAAGGAAAAAATGAAGGGAAAAAGAAAAAGTAGAGCGGTATGGAGGTAGAAAAAAGGAAGCGAAGGAGTGGAGTTAAAGAAGAAAGGAACAAATGGAAAAAGAAAAAAGTAGAAAGCGATGGAGGTAAAAAAGAAAGAAGTGAAGAAGGAAAGTGAGTTGGTAAGAAAATGTCAAAGAGGAAAGGAAGGAAGGACACGAGGCCCGTTTTAAATAGAACGGGGGGGAAACTATAAACCCCCGATCGATCGGAGCTTCCAGACTTTCAGGAAGCGAGCGCCGAGTCGGCCATTTTGAGGGTTTCGCGTTACCGCAGTCGGGCGGAGTGAGCGCCGCCAAAGATTTGCTCGCTCCTTGCTCGTCCTTGCATTGAAGGTCTTGCCCGTCCGCTTCTTCTTGGATCCTCACTTTGATCCAGAGGTTCTCACACACGCAGTCCAGGGGGTTTCCGGAGAGCAGGAGACTGAAAGAAAACACTCAATTATTTGCTTTCCCTCCAAACTTAAATGTCTTGGCTTCATGCTGTACGCTGCCAACATTTTTGCTCGTCTTAGTGCAGTGCTTCCGGAGGAGAATTTTGTTTATCTCCTTACCCCGTCCCGTCTGTCTCCCAACCAATGTGCGCAATTGTGCACTACCCAGAGCTTTTCACAAGAAAATGTCATGTCCAGCATGGTCGCCGTGGCGACCGACTGGCCCCGCCCCCTGGGCACCGGCTGTAGCAGATCGCCTAATTTGCGTGTGTGCTTCTTAAGGGGGGTTTTGGGTATTGCCGGTGGCTGGTTCATTGCGTTTTCTGTTCTGCAATAATCTGTTCTGTTTGACTGGAGGAAACCTGTGTTTGCCCGTTCTGAGTAAAAGCCTGTTTTGTGAGTATTCCTAGTCCGAGTTCCTGTTTGCCTGTAAGCCTGTTTTTGTTTTGTTTTGTCCCTGAGTGTTGGCCAACTTTTATTTTGCTGAATAAAAGTAACTGGTCGTTACGCGATCGAGTTCATCCTTCCTGCCTCCTGCCTCCGATCTGGTCCAGTCCTGTGACAGAAAATCTAGCCAGCTCACAAAAATCAGGGCTCCAAATTGCGAATTAAGAAGCGAATTAAGTCAAAGTTACAGTGGATGAAGGTGAAAATACATGGGTTCCCCTGACGTTGTGTCCTAAATGCGGTATTTTGAAGTCGAGTCGAAGTAGAACGAAGTTGAGTAAAGTCAGCAGAGTTTTTCGAGAACCGGCTTCTTTGGCTCGGCTCACTAAAAGGAACCGGCTCTTTCGAGTCCCAAACGGCTCTTTAGGTTGTTTTTGCTTCTTTTATCCCTATATGACCAAATATGATGTAAACTTATGCACAAAATGACTTAAAGGAAGGGAGTATAGAACAAAAAATAAAAAAATACCAAAATGAAAAAGTAGTGAAAAGCTGAGAAAAAAAGAAAAAAAAGGAAGAGAAAAAAGAAGGAAAATTCAGAAAAAAACAGAAAGAAACAAAAGAAAGAAACAAAGGAAAACAAGTAAATAGACAACAAAAAGAAATAAGTAACAGCTAGGAAAAAATAAACACTATGAGATTTTTTTCAAGGAATTAAAAAAAATGAAAAAAAACAGGTAAAAAGAAGAAGAAAAAGTTTGTGTTGCATTCAAACAATTTCCAATCATACCAAGTCAATCTTGTTGCCAACATTGTACTGCCGCTAAAAATGTAATTAAATACAGTTGTGTATCGTGCAACCGATTAAATAAGACCCCAAAAATGTGTTATGCGACAAAAGATAGCAGGAAAAAAAATCTTGTGAAAGAATTGTAAAAACAAATGACGTTTGTAGGCCCTGCAATCTTTGCAATCGTACATGAGTCAATTCATTCAAAAGAGAAAAATCATTTTGCATTGCCGGAAAATCAGCAAAATGTAACTTAATGTCAAGTTTTGGACATGTTTGATAATGAATTATCTTGCCACACTTGGGATTATGGTTGCTCACTGTTGTTTCAAGCGTTGCTCACCGATTTGTGTTTCTATGTAGCCTCTAAACTAAAATGAGTCTGACACGCCTGAGCTAAATCAACGATAAACATTGAAAAAGCGATACTTACGAATAGGAAATGTTATAGTTCTGAAAGGTCCTCCAGGACAGAGTCGATAGATTGTTGTCTCGCAAATTCCTACAAGACGTAAAAACACCTTTAGCCTCTTTCATAAAGCATTTCAACATGTCTAGCTAGGTACGGTGATACAAAAAAAATCACACAAAAATGACCGAAGGGAGAGGAATAAGTAAAGACAGAAGAGTAGAGGAACAAGTAACTAAACCCAATGTCTTTTTAAAAAGACCACTCAAGTAATAAGAGGTTTGCATATTATGATTACAATAGCATCCAAGGGGGAGGAATAAGTAATTGAACCCAATGTCTTTTAAAAATCATACAGCTGAAAAACTGTCAGTTTTTCCCTAAACTAGAACCAATCAAGCATTTATTGGTTTCCATATTTTCATGAGGTTATCAAGGAAACAATTAAAGAAGGGGAGGAATAACTAGCCAAATCATCCAAAACCAAACAGACGAATAAACCAGTGTCTGTTTTAACTGAAAACACCTAAGTAATAAGAGGTTTGCATATTATGATTACAATAGCATCCAAGGGGGAGGAATAAGTAATTGAACCCAATGTCTTTTAAAAATCATACAGCTGAAAAACTGTCAGTTTTTCCCTAAACTAGAACCAATCAAGCATTTATTGGTTTCCATATTTTAATGTGGATAGCAAGGAAACAATGAAAGAAGGGGAGGAATAACTAACCAAATCATCCAAAACCAAACAGACAAATAAACCAGTGTCTGTTTTAACTGAAACCACCTAAGCAATAAGAGGTTTGCATATTATGATTACAAAAGCATCCAAGGGGGAGGAATAAGTAATTGAACCCAATGCCTTTTTTAAGATCACACAACTGAAAAAAAGGTCAGTTTTTCCCTAAACTAGAACCACTCAAGCATTTATAGCTTTCCATATTCTCATGAGGTTAGCAAGGAAACAATGAAAGAAGGGGAGAAATAACTAACCAAATAATCCAAAACCAAACAGACGAATAAACCAGTGTCTGTTTTAACTGAAAGCACCCAAACAATAAGAGGTTTGAATATTATAATAAAGATGGCATTCAAGGGGGAGGAATAAGTAACTGAACCCTATGCCTTTCTGAAATCACACCGATGAAAAAAAACAGTGTCCGCTTTCATTGTAACCACCATAACATTTTGAGGTGTCGGTATTTTATTGAGGTTTCCATGTTTTAATGAAGATAGCGTGCAAACAATGACAAATGGGGCAGGAATAAGTAACTGAACTTTCCTAAATTACACAAATGAAAAAAAACAATGTCTAATTTAACTAAAACCCTTCAAATATTTAAAGATTTCCACATTTCCACGAGAATAGCATGCAAACAATGACAGGGGAAGAAGGGAGAGGAATAAGTAAACCCACCCAATTCCTTTTTAAAATCACACAGATGATAAAAGTCAGTTTCTACTTGGCTTAAATATTATAGGCTTCCAAATTTTAAATAGGATAGCAAGCAAACAATAAAAGAAGGGGGAGGAATAACTAACCCATCCAAAACCATGCGGATGAAATAAACTATGTCTGTTTTTACTAAAACCACCCAAACTTTTATAGATTTTCTTATTTCAATGTGGATAGTATACCAATAATGACGAGGGGGAGGCACAAGTAACAAATCCTCTGCTTAAGTAGATTCAAAGATAAATTTAAACCAATTATCACTCATCATTTTTTAGTTTTCATATTTTAATGAGTGTAACCTGCAAAGAAAGACACAGGGGGAGGAATAAGTAAGAGAACCCTTACACGTATTGAAGTCTGGTATTGTTATAAAAGGCATCTGGAGATATAAACGTCAATCGGGTCCTGGTCACGGTTCTGTAGGAAAGCAAAGTATGGGTCAGGTGATCCTAGACACTTGTACCTTGAGGTAAGAGTTTAATTCATTTCCCGACTGTGCTTGTGTTTCAAAACGAAGGAAAACTAGTGTGAAAAGTTTTCATTAATCAGTACTTCAGGGGTCTCCAACCTTTTTCACGCTAAAAGCTAACTTGTGTTACTACTTAGCGCAACGGGTACCCACTTTGATATGTCTTTCTAAAATAGCAACTTGCTAAACCGCTAAAAAGCTAGCTTGATAGTAAGCTAAACAGTTAGGTAAACAGTTAAAACAATTAAAAGGGAGCTAGCTAGCTAGCTAAAAGGTTAAACAGTCATCTAGGTGGATAGAAAGCTAAAAACAAAAGCTAGATAGCTAGCTAGAAACGTAGGCCACAATTTAGCTTGACGACCATCAAAAAATGTCAAATGTTAGCTTGATAGCATTCAAATAAAATGTAAAAAGTTAGCTAGCTAAATAGCTTGCTAAATAGCTTGCTAAATCGCTAAAAAGGTAGGCAGAGTCCCTTTGTGTGTCTAAAACTAAAATACTTCTCCAGAAATACTACCAAACTAAACATTAGTGCTTACAATAGGGACCTAATGTAGTATTTTAATTTCATTCTGAAAAGAAAGAAAATACTATAGACTTAGTATAAAAATATTACTACGGTAATACTATAATACAAAAACACTACTGCAGAGATATAACAACAGAATTACTACAAAAGTAAAACTACAGTAATCTTCCAAAAATACTCAAATCATACAAAAAAACTGCAATGGAAATATTATAACATAGCAAAAAAATTAAATACTACCACGGAAATATTAAGAACCAAGATACTACAAAAAAATTTCTACAGAATAATTACAATAGAGATACAACAGAAGTAAGACTACATTAATACTACACAGAAGCTACAAGTATACTACAAAAATCCTACAGAAATAATACAAAATCTTTCTTCGGTAATACTACAAAACTACCACTGAAGAAGTACCACAAAATACTACAGACGTACTACAAAAATCTGACTACAAATTTACTACAAAATTCAACAGATATACTAAAAAAACTATTTAAATACTACAAAAATACTAAAAGGTTAGTACAGAAATACTACAGACTGCAAAACTTATTACAAAATACTGCAGATATACTAAAAAACACTATTTAAATACTACAGAAATACTACAAAAATCCGACTGCAAACTTACTACAAAATACTACAGATATATTCAAATATATATTGTTTTAATACTACAGAAATACTAACAAAATGATACAGAAAAACTACAAAAATCCCACTACAAACTTACTACAAAATACAACAGGTACTAAAAAAATACTTTTTAAATACAACAAAAATACGAAAAATATAGTTCAGAAATACTACAGAAATCCGACTCTAAACTTACTACAAAATACTACAGATATACTAAAAAAACCCTATTTAAATACTCCAAACAATACTAAAAGGTTAGTACAGAAATACTACAGACTGCAAAACTTATTACAAAATACTGCAGATATACTAAAATACACTATTTAAATACTACAGAAATTCTACAAAAATCGGACTCCAAACTTACCACAAAATACTATAGATATATTAAAATATATATTAGTTTAATACTACAGAAATGCTTAAAAAATAATACAGAAATACTACGAAAATCCGACGGCCAACTTACTACAAAATACTACAGATATACGAAAAAAAACCCACTATTTAAATACTACAGAAATTCTACAAAAATCAGACTCCAAACTTTTTCTTTTTTCTTTCTTCGGTAATACTACAAAACTACCACTGAAGAAGTACTACAAAATACTACAGATATACTAAAAAAACCTTATTTAAATACTCCAAACAATACTAAAAGGTTGGTACAGAAACACTACAGACTGCAAAACTTATTACAAAATACTGCAGATATACTAAAATACACTATTTAAATACTACAGAAATTCTACAAAAATCGGACTCCAAACTTACCACAAAATACTATAGATATATTAAAATATATAATAGTTTAATACTACAGAAATAAAAACTAATACAGAAGTACTACAAAAATCTGACGGCAAACTTACTACAAAATACTACAGATGTACCAAAAAAACTATATTTAAATGCTACAGAAATACTACAAAAATCCGACTGCAATCTTACTACCAAATACTACAGATATATTAAAAATGTATTGTTTTATTACTACAGAAATACTAAAAAAATAATACAGAAATACTACAGAAATCTGACTGCAATCTTACTACCAAATACTACAGATATATTAAAAATTTATTGTTTTATTACTACAGAAATACTAAAACAATAATACAGAAATACTACAGAAATCTGACTGCAAACTTACTACAAAATAATACAGATGTACCAAAAAAACTATATTTAAATGCTACAGAAATACTACAAAAATCCGACTGCAATCTTACTACCAAATACTACAGATATATTAAAAATGTATTGTTTTATTACTACAGAAATACTAAAAAAATAATACAGAAATACTACAGAAATCTGACTGCAAACTTACTACAAAATAATACAGATATAGTAAAAAACACTATTTAAATATTACAGAAATACTAAATACCCAGTTTGAAAGCTAAAAATATGCTAGTTAGAAAAGAAGGGAAAATTTAGCTACGTAACTAGCCAAAATTATCAAATGTTAGCGAGATAGCATGCAAAAAATATACAAAAAGCTAGCTAGATCGCCTGCTGGATAGTCAAAAAGCTAGGAAGATAGCTAGCTACAAAGCTAAAAGGGCAGCCAGATAGCTAGCTCAAAAAAAAACTGCACGTTCGCTTTATTAAATCCATAAATTGGAAAATAGTTTGTTGTGTTTCCTTGAAGGAAATATATAATTATTGAAAAAAAAAAAATACGGTTAAATAGTAAACCATTAAAAAAAATAACAAAATTTTCCTAGAAAATCACAATGACCCAGCACTGGGTCAGGATAGGTCCACGGACAACTGAGCTATCCTTAGGGGGCACCCTGGGGCCCGCAGACACCACGTTGGAGACCCCGGCAGTACCCTGCATTCCTATTTTGCTGCTCCTTGTGGTGTACTCAACTCGTCCACTAGGGGGCAATACTGTTTCCTACGGTTTGCTAAGAATGGGTTTATGACAGGAAAACCAAACTTTCAAGTACTTTCAAGTACTTTCAAGTACTTTCAAGTACTTTCAAGTACTTTCAAGTACTTTCAAGTACTTTCAAGTACTTTCAAGTACTTCTGAGTACTCACAGGTTGCGAAGGTTGATGTAGTGCCTCAAACTGTTGTCGTTGAGCTCAAAGAGACGGTTTTGATTCGCGATGTATCTGTCGGGGAACAGATCGATTTAGTCGCGGAAAACAACAAACAGTAGTTATATGAAAAATTCTAGAATAAAGTAATACATATAATATATAGAAGTAGAGAGGAATAAGATGAGAGGAAAAAGAGGAAGGAGTGAACAAAAGAAAAAAGGAAGGAAAGAAGGGTGAGAGAAAAGGAAGGAAGAAGGTGAGGAACGGATAAAGGGGAAAATGAAAATGTAGAGAGGAAGAGGGGTGGAGATGAGGAAAACAGGAAAGAATGAGAGAGGGGGAAGGAAGGAAGGAAGTAGGAAGGAGCGAAAGAAGGAAGGAACGAAGGGCAGGGGAAATAAAGAGTAGAGAGAAAGGAAGGAAGTATGGAGGAAATCAAAAATAGAGAAGAAGGAAGGAATAAACGAAGGATTGAGGTGATAAAAGTAGGGGTTAGGGAGGAACGAACCAAGGACGGGGGAAAGAAAAAGTGGAGAGGAAGGAAGGAACAAATGATGGATGGGGAAATACAAACTAAGGATGTAAGAAGGAAGGAAGGATGGGGGAAAAAGAGAGTAGGAAGGATGGAAGAAATAAATATAGAGAAGAAGGAAGGAACAAACGAAGGATCGAGGTAACACAAGTAAAGGGGAAGGAAAGAACGAACAAAGGATGGGGAAAGAAAAAGTGGAGAGGGAGAAAGGAACAAACAATGGCTGGGGGAAACGAGAGGTAGAGAGGAAGGAAAAAAGAAAGGCAGGAAGGTACAAAGGATGGGGAAATAAAAAGCAGAGAGGAAGGAAGGAACCAATGAAGGATCGGGGAAGTAAAGAATAAAAAGAAAGGATGGAAGAAATGAAAGGTATAGAGGAAGGAAGGAATGACGGAACGAAGGATGGGGAAATAAAAGGGAAGGAAGGATGAAGGGAATAAAAATTAGAGCGGAAGGAAGGAAGGAAGGAACAAAGGATTGGGGTAATAAAAAGTAGAGCAGAAGGAAGGAACCAACAATGGATGGGGGAAATAAAAAGTAGAGAGGAAGAAAAGAAGGAAGGAACGAAGGATGGGGGAATTAAAAGTAAAGAGGAAGGAAGGGGGAATGAAGGATGGGGGAAATAAAATGTAGAGAGGAAGAAAAGAAGGAAGGAATGAAGGATAGGGGAGAAGTAGAGAGGAAGGAAGGTAGGAACTGAGGATGGGGGAAAGAAAAAGCAGAGAGGAAGGAAGGAACTCATGAAGGATTGGGGAAATAAAGAATAAAAAGAAAGGAAGGATGGATGGATGGAGGAAATAAAAGGTAGAGAGGTAGAAAGGAAGGAATGAAGGAACGAAGGATGGGGGAAATAAAAAGTAGAGGAAAGGGAAGGAAGGATGGAGGGAATAAAAAGTAGAGCGAAGGAAGGAAGGAAGGAACAAAGGATGGGGGAAATAAAAAGTAGAGAGGAATAGAAGAAGGAAGGAAGGAAAGAAGGAAGGATGGGGGAAATAAACAGTAACGAGGAAGGAAGGAACGAACAATGGATGGGGGAAATAAAAAGTAGAGAGGGAGGAAGGAACAAATGAAGGGTGGGGGAAATAAAAAATAGAGAGGAAGAAAAGAAAGGTGGAACGAAGGAATGAAGGATGGGGGAAATAAAAAGTAGAGGGAAATGAAGGAAGAAACAAAGGATGGGGGAAATAAAAATCAGAGAGGAAGGAATGAAGGAACGAAGGAAGGAAGGAACGTAGGAAGGAATGAAGGAAAGAAAGAAAGAAATGAAGGATGGGGGAAATAAAAAGTAGAGAGGAATGAAAGAAGAAACAAAGGATGGGGAAAATAAAAATCAGAGAGGAAGGAATGAAGGAACGAACGAAGGAAGGAATGAAGGAAAGAAAGAAATGAAGGATGGGGGAAATAAAAAGTAGAGGGGAAGGAAGGAGCAAACGAAGGATGTAGAAATAATAAGCAGAGAGGAACAAAGGAAGGAATGAAAAAAGGATGAGGTAAATAAAAAGTAAAGGGGAAGGAAGGAACAAACGAAGGATGTAGAAATAATAAGCAGAGAGGAACAAAGGAAGGAATGAAAAAAGGATGAGGTAAATAAAAATAAAGAGGATGGAACAAATGAAGGATGGGAAAAATAAAAAGTAGAGAGAGTAAGGAAGGAAAGAAGGAAGGAAGGAAGGAAGGAAGGAGGGAAAGTGGGGAGGAAGGAATGAGGGAAGGAAGAAACAAAGGATGGGGGAAATAAAGATTAGAGTGGAAGGAATGAAGGAACAAAGGAAGGAATGAAGAAAAGAAAGAAAGAAATGAAGGACGGGGGAAATAAAAAGTTGAGGGCAAGGAAGGAACGAACGAAAGATGGGGAAATAATAAGCAGAGAGGAACGAAGGAAGCAATGAAAAAAGGATGGGGTAAATAAAAAGTAGAGAGGATGGAACAAACAAACAAAGGATGGGGAAAACAAAAAGTAAAGAGAAAGGAAGGAAGGAAGGAAGGAAGGAAGGAAGGAAGGAAGGAAGGAAGGAAGGAAGGAAGGAAGGAAGGAAGGAAGGAAGGAAGGAAGGAAGGAAGGAAGGAAGGAAGGAAGGAAGGAAGGAATGGAAAAGTAGGGAGGAAGGAAGGAAGAAACAAAGGATGGGGGAAATAAAAATTAGAGAGGAAGGAATGAAGGAAGGAAGAAGGGAAGGAAGGAAGTAAGGAAGGAACGAAGGGAAGGAATGAAGGAAAGAAAGAAAGAAATGAAGGATGGGGGAAATAAAAAGTAGAGGGGAAGGAAGGAACGAACGAAGGATGGGGAAATAATAAGCAGAGAGGAACGTTGGAAGGAATGAAAAAAGGATGGGGTAAATAAAAAGTAGAGAGGATGGAACAAACAAATGAAGGATGGGGAAAACAAAAAGTAAAGAGAAAGGAAGGAAAGAAGGAAGGAAGGAAGGAAGAAAGGAAGGAAGGAAGGAAGGAAGGAAGGAAGGAAGGAAGGAAGGAAGGAAGGAAGGTAGGAACGAACGAAGAAAGGAATGAAGGGAAAAAAATGAAGGATGGGGGAAATAAAAAGTAGAGGGTAAAGAAGGAATGAACAAAGGATGGGGAAATAATAAGAAGAGAGGAACGAAGGAAGGAATGAAAAAAGGATGGGGTAAATAAAAAGTAGAGAGGATGGAACAAACACACGAAGGATGGGGAAAATTAAAAGTAGAGAGGAAGGAAGGAAGGAAGGAAGGAAGGAACATATTTTCACATTTTTCTCTACAATTCATCAACATATTTTTCTCAATTTCAGGGGGGCTGGGGTGCTTCGACGCCCCTTGTATAAGCTCCTCCAGAACCGGGCCTGGATGTTGCCAACGTGCACGCGCCGCATTTCACGGAATGCCGTGTAAAATCCACGGACGCGCACGCGCCTCACGTCAGACCAACGCACCATGCGCGATCGGTGAAAATGAGATATGATGATATTAAAAACACGCGGGGGAGGGGGGGCACGGGGGGGTTTTGCTTCCAACACGATCACCTTCATCCCCATCACCGTCAAATTAACGCGATAACGCGCACTTACATGTCGGTGATGTTTTCCATGTCGTCCAGCGTGAGCATCGGGAAATCCTCCATGCTCGGCGCCGAGGCGTCCACGCAGGTTATCCGCGCCACGGTGCAGGTGCAGGCGGGGGGGCAAGCGCCGTTAAACGCCCCCACTCCACGGAGCGCCAGCAGGAGGAATCCCAAGCGAACCACGCCATGCCAGTCCATCGCATAAAAAAACCCCAAAATAGAGAGAAAGGGGGGGGGGTTAATCCTCAATAACACACCTCTCGCTCGGCCCCCCTCCCTCCGTGGGATTCGAACCCCTTTCGATGAATTCGCGATCCGCGCGCAGGGCTTGCCGGAGGTGGAGGGAGAAGGGAAAGGGGGGGACTGAGGACGGGGGGGAGGCGGGGATCAGGGTGCCATAGAGCGGCCTTGGCGTGTCTGCAGAGCCGCTGGCGGAGCTAGGTGTCGAGCGCTCCGAGGATGAAGGTGATGAAGATGAGGGCGCCGTCTCAATTCTTCCCCTCCCCCTTTCTCTACTTTGGATTTTTTTTTTTATATAAACAAATATGACGCGTTCCAGATGTTTGAAGATCGATAGGAAGGCAGGGAGACTGGATAGGTTGACCCCCCCTCCCCTTCCTCCCTAAATGAAGTACAGTGCCTTGCAAAAGTATTAGCCCCCCTGAGAACATTTAGACATACTTCAAAATTTCCGTTCTAGGACCTTTGTATTCTTTGTTTACTCCACAGGTGTGAAACAGGCGGCCCGCGGGCCAGATCAGGCCCGCTAAGGGATTGAATCCGGCCCGCGAGACAACACTCAGAGAAGCGCAAGAGAAAAACAAGCGGCAGGTTGAAATATGTCAGCCAGGTGCCTCGAACAAAGACACTGTACTTGTATTTATTTCTCTCTCTCTCTCTCTCTCTCTCTCTCTCTCTCTCTCTCTCTCTCTTTTACACCCATTTTCTCCCACTCTCTGTCTCTGTCTCTTTCACTCTCTGTGTCTCTCTTTTTCCCTTCCTTTGTTGCTCTTCCTTATTTCCTTTTCTCTCTTTTCTCTTTCTCTCTTCCTACCCTTTGCGCTCTCTTTTCTCTTTTCTCTACTTCTTTCTGTTTCTCTTTGGATTTCTTTCTTCCTCTCCCTTTCTTTTCCCCCTCTCTCACGCCTTTTTATCTTTTGTTTCTCACGCTCTCTCCCTCTCTCTCTTTTTCTTTCTTTGTCCTGCCCGCTCACCTTTTCCCTCCCTCTTTCTCTTATTTCTTTATCTCTCTTTTTCTTTCTCTTTAATCTACTAGTCCGGCCCCCGACGGAATGTTTGTTCTATCGTGTGGCCCCCAAGTTAAAATGAGTTTGACACACCTGGTTTACTTCATGTTTCGGGTCGTTGTCCTGTTGGAACGTGAACCTGTGCCACACTGTCAGATCTCTTGCAGACTCCAACAGATTTTCAGTTAGACTCGCCCTGTATTTGGCTCAATCATCACCCCATCGACTTTAATCATCCCCCTGCTGAGGAAAAAAAACACCCCAGAATATGATGCTGCCACCACCATGTTTGACAGTGGGGATGGTGTTTTCAGAGTTTCATGTATGGGTTTAAGTATGTGTTCACAACACTAAACTGACAGCCTATCAACTTTAATCATCCCCTGCTGAGGAAAAAACAACCCCAGAATATGATGCTGCCACCACCATGTTTGACAGTGGGGATGGTGTTTTCGGAGTTACTCTTACGCCAGATGTAACGCTTTGCATACAAACCAAAAACTTCAATTTTTGTCTCATCTGACCACGTTCCACGTTTATTTGTCCGGGTCTTTTTATTATATTTTTCTTCAAAAAGGGTTTTCTTTTTGCCACACTTCTATAAATGTCACATTTATTGCAGAGTGTGACTAATACTTTTAGTACTAATTGAGTGTCCCACCTCAGTTGTGTATTCCTGCAGGCCATCCAATGTTACCATTGCTTCTTGGTTGCTTCTCGATTAGTTTTCTCCCTGCTTGGACTGAAGGTTTAGAGGGACAGACAGGAATTCATGTCACTTTACATCAGTCGCTGGAGTAGATACAGTAAAGTATTGCTCCCCTGACCCGGAGAAATTTTTGACATGTGGCCATATTTTTAGACTTGAAACATAACCATCCTCCCATCAACTCTAACAATCTTCCCAGTCCCTTCTGAAGAAAAGAAAACCCAGAGCATGATGCTGCCACCACCATGTTTGACAGTGGGGATGGTGTTTTCAGGGTGATGTGCAGTGTTACTCTTATGCCAGGAAAATGCTTCTCTTCCATATAAGACTGCCAGTAGGACATCCAATGTGATTTTCCTCTTGGTTTCTTCTCTGATTAGATTTCTCCCCATTGGACTGAAAGTTTAGAGGGACAGCCAGGTCTTGGTAGGTTTGCAGTGGTTTTATGCTCCCACCATTTTGCCCGCACAGAACTCTGGAAGATGTGGAAACATTGGGAAATCTTCTTGTATCCCATTCCTGCTTTGAACTTTTCCACAGCTTTATCCCGGACCTGCCTGGTGTGCTCTCCAGTCTTCATAATGCTGTCTGTTCTTCAGTGTCTCCTTTCACAGAACTCTGAGCCCATCTCAGTGGGTTTAAACTGAGACTTAATGACACACAGGTCCACTCTGTTTGTCATTGTTAGTCATTTAGGTCGACATTGGATCAATCAGAAGTCGTCGGGAACTTCAAGGGTCAGTTGGCTTTTCAGTTTTTTTTGTTGTGAATATGATATCAAATGTTGAAATAATTCAGTTCCACTCCACGATTGTTTCTCAAATGTTGTTTATTCGTGGAAATATTTTTTTTTTTTAGATTTAAGTTTAAAGCCTGAAATGTGGCGATATGACAAACAGGTCTTGGAGGGCCATTGATTTAACAATGTGTTAACAATGCCCAAATGAGTTCAAAGAGCCCTTTTCATTTTGCACCTCTCTGCTTTTATTGCATTTTTTGCAAAGCTGTTCGGGCGGAACACATTCCATACAAGGAATGGGGTGGGGTGTGTGGTTGTAGAGTAACCTGATGCCGTCCCTGTGTTTTGTTAGTGTAGCATGAAAATGGTGAAAGAAAGAAAAGGACAGTTTCATGGATGTGTTTAAGTAAGTGTTAACGATACTAAACTGAGTTTAAAAAAAAGCCCTGGTGCTTTTTCCGCACTGCCTATATCTGCTTTTATTCTTCTATCTCAAGCCTCTTTTCCTTTCCTCCTCCATGTCTTCCTTCCTTTTTTCCCCCTTTCTTTTCCTACCCTTCCTTCTCAACTCCACCCTCTCTACTGCCTTCCTTCCTTCCCTCCTCTCCCCACCTCTCTCTGTCTCTCTCTCCCTTCCTTCCTTTCTTTCTTTATCTCTCACCCTTTCTTCCTTCCCCTCTCTTTCTCCTTCCCTTTCTCCCCTCTCTTTCTTGTTTCCATTCTCCCCCATCTCTCTATCCCTCTCTCTCTCTCCATTCTTTCCCTCCCCTATCTTCCTCTCTCCTTTTCTTCCTTCCCCCTCTATTTCTTTCTTTCCTTTTTTCTTTCTTTCTTTCTTTCTTTCTTTCTTTCTTTCTCTCTTTCTTTTTAATTTTTCTTTCTTTCTTTCTTTTTTCATTTTTTATTTCTCTCTTTCTTTCTTTCTTTCCTTCCCCTCTCTTTCTCCTTCCCTTTCTCCCATCTCTTTCTTTCTATCTTTCTTTTTTCCATCCTCCCCCATCTCTCTATCCCTCTTTCTCTCCCTTCCTTCCCTCCCCTATCTTCCTCTCTCCCTTTCTTCCTCCCCCTCTATTTCTTTTTTCCTTTCTCTCTTTCTTTCTCTCTTTCTTTTTTAATTTTTTCTTTCTTTCTTTCTTTTTTCATTTTTTCTTTCTTTCTTTCTTTCTTTCTTTCTTTCTTTCTCCCACCCCTCTCTCCCTTTATTCCTTCCCCTCTCTTCCTCTCTCTCTTTCGTCCTCCTCTCTTTCTCTTTCCTTTTTTTCTTTCTTTCTTTCTTTCCTCCCAGCCCCTCCCTCCTTTTCCTCCTTCCCCTCTCTTCCTCTATCTCATTCTTACTCACCTATCTCTCTTTTTTCCCTTTTCTCTTTCATTCTTTCTTATTTCTTTTATTCTTTCTTTCTTTTTCTTCCCTTCCTCCATTCCTTCCCTCCACTCTCCTTTTTTCCTTTCAAATTCATTCTTTTCCTTTTTCATTCATTCTTTCTTTTCATTCATTCCATCTTCCTTCAATCCATTCCTTCCCCTTCCTACCCGATTCCTCTCTACAGTTTTAGTTCTCCCTCCTTCCACCCTCCTTCCCTTCCAGATCTAATTTTTGCCTTCTACTTTTCTCCCTCATTCCTTTCACTACTTTTCCCCTCCATCGCTTCTTCCCTTCTCTTCTCTCTCAGACCCGCTCTTAAGTCCTTCTTCACTTCCTCCACATCCCTTTACAGATCAGGGAACGAGCTGAAAGCGGTGAAAAGGTGCTCGTATCACGAAGCCGTTTCGCTCCACTCAGTCCAAAAAAACACGCGTGACGTGACGTCCGCTGTTGACGCACAAGCCCAGATGCCCCCCATCATAAATTCTGCGACTACAAATCTCATTATCACGATAACGAGTCTTATTTTACTACGTCCGAGATGTCACGGTAATGGATTACATTTCTATATGCATTGCAATGGTCAATTGGGAACGCACGGAAAGGAGATAATGGCTATGGTGTCATAACACACACAGAGAACCCAAATGCGTGAAAAAATGTACTATGAGTACGCAGAGGTTGACTTCAATCATTTATAGATCCCTCCCATTATTGTCTGTTATATTCCACTAGATGGCAGTATCACCCTAGAAACGACGAACCCCCCTACATTACCCCCCACCCATCTCAATCCGGTATTTAAAAGTGGTGTCCTTAAAAAAAGTTACAATATTTTCTCTGTTGAGTATGAGGTTATAATGCCCTACTGAGTTCAAAGAGCCCTTATCTTTTCCCCCCGCTGGGCTTATTTGCTTTGAAATTTAGCAAAGCTGTTTGGGGTGGACCACATGAGGTAGAAGGAATAGGGATGGGGAAAAAGATGGAGACTGACATCCTTCTTGTCCCCGCAAGTTAAAGTTTTTGTTAGTGTAGTATGAAAATGGTGAAAGTGAGAAAAAGCCTGCTTCAAGTGGAGTTCAACCACCAAACCAAAGCCCAAGAAAAATAAAGGAGACGTTTATTTGAGCGTGTCTAAGAAAGGCACATTCTTGCACGCGTATCAGGAACGAGCTAAAAGGATGACACTAGCCAGAAAATGGCACCAATTTGCTATTATCTTACTTTTAGCAAAGCTGTTCGGGGCGAAGCACATTAGGTAGGAGGAATGAGGGGATAGGAGGAGTGCTGGAGACTGGTGTCATGCTCGCTTTGAACTTACTTTTGGCAAAGCTGTTTGGGGTGGAATACATTAGGTAGAAGGAATAGGGATTGGGGAAAAGATGGAGACTCACATAATTCTTGTCCCTGCAAGTTAAAAAAAAAATGTTTTGTTAGTGTAGCATGAAAATGGTGAAAGTGAGAAAAAGCCTGCTTCAAGTGGAGTTCAACCGCCCACCCAAAGTCCAAGAGAGATAAAAGAAACGTTTATCTAAGCGTGTCCAAGAAATGCACATTCTTGCACGAGTATCAGGAAAGAGCTATAGCTAAAATGATGACACTAGCCAGGAGATGGCAGCAGAGAGTAAAAATGTTCCAAATACCGTACAGCGTGGTTTGAGATGTCCTTAAAAAGTCAAATGTATTTTTTATTAAGTTTGTGTTTACAATGGCTAACTGAGTTCAAAGAGCCCTAATATTTTATTATCACTGCACCAATTTGCTATTATCTTACTTTTAGCAAAGCTGTTCGGGGCGGAGCACGTTAGGTAGGAGGAATGAGGGGATGGGAGAAGTGCTGTAGTCTGATGTCATGCTTGTCCCCGAGCTTTTCCCTTTTCAATTTGTTAGTGTAGCATGAAAAGCCACGTACTTGCACGCGCATCATGAAAGAGCTGACTAAACCTGCAATGACGACTCAACCCAGGAGATGGCAGCAGATAGTGAGAAAGTTCCAAATTCCATACAGCTCCTTTATTATTATTTCTCACTCTATATAAAAGGGGTGCCTGTGCCTTTAATTCTTTATTATTATTGGTAACTCATTTGGAAAAGAAAATACATTTTACACTTAAATATATATACTTTTAATTGTTACTAGATAATATTTACATACAAACTACACAGTATTGCGTGCATGTAAATATGTATTTAATATTGTGGACCTGTTATGAAAATAAAAAAGATATAATATAGAAGTACTTCAAAAATACTACTACAGTAATACTATAACACTAAAATATTACAACAGAAATTAAACTACAGTACTATTACTAAATTACTAAAGAAACACTACAAAAATACTACATAAATACTATTTTGGAAATACAGTACTTCAAAAATACTACTATAAAACTACTACAATGATACTATAATAGATAAAGACTACAACACAGATATTATGACAGAAATACTACAAAAATATGCTACAGAAATACTACAGAAATAAAACTACAGTAATATCACGAAAATACTAAAGAAATACGACATAAATACTACTATGGAAAAACAGTACTTCAAAAATACTTCTACAGAAATACTATTATAATACCACTACAGTACTACTATAATACATAAATACTACAGAAATAAAACTACTAAAGGAATACTACAAAAATACTACTATGGAAAAAAACTACAAATATACAACTATGGAAATACATTACTTCAAAAATACTTCTACAGAAATACTACTATAATACTACTACAACAATACTATAACACATAAATACTACAACACAAATATTATGATAGAAATACTACAAAAATATACTGCAGAAATATTATTACAGAGATAAAGCTACAGTAATATTGCAAAAATACTAAAGAAATACCGCATAAATGCTACTTTGGAAATACAGTACTTCAAAATGCTTCTATAGAAATACTTTTACAATACAACAACAGGACTACTATAATACATAAATACTACAGAAATAAAACTACTAAACAAGGACTACAAAAATACTCCTATGTAAAAATTACTAAAATATTACATGAATAGTATTATGGAGATACAGTACTTCACAAATACATCTACAGAAATACTACTACAATATGGCTACAGTAATACTATAATACACGAATACTACAACACAGATATTATGACAAAAATATTACAAAAATATACTACAGAAATATTATTACAGAAATAAAACTACAGTAATATTACAAAAATACTAAAGAAATACTACACAAATGCTACTTTGGTAATACAGTACTTCAAAAATGCTTCTACAGCTATATTCTCCTAAAATACTACTACAGTAATACCATAATAGATAAATACTACAACACAGATATTATGATAGAAATACTACCGAAATAAAACTACAGTAATATTACAAAATTACTAAAATACTACATAAACACTACTATGGAAAACAGTACTTCAAAAATACTTCTACAGAAATACTATTACAATACCACTACAGTTCTACTATAATACATAAATACTAAAACACAGATATTATGACAGAAATACTACAAAAATATAGTACAGAATCTCATTACAGAAATACTACAACAATACAACCACGGCAATACTACAAAAATAATACAGATGTACTAGAAATATTGTGTGGGAGATATGCTATCAAAATACTACAGAAATACAACAAAAATACTAATGGGAGAATACTACAAAAATACTGCAAAAATAAAACTACAGTAATACTACAAAAATACTGCAGAAATACTACAAGAATACAACAACCTAAAAAAAATTCTACAGAAATACTATTACAATACCACTACAGTTCTACTATAATACATAAATACTAAAACACAGATATTATGACAAAAATACTACAAAAATTTAGTACAGAATCTCATTACAGATATACTACAACAATACAACCACATTAATACTACAAAAATAATACAGATGTACTAAAAATATTGTTTGAGAGATATGCTATCAAAATACTACAGAAATATAACAAAAATACTCATGGGAGAATACTACAAAAATACTGCAAAAATAAAACTACAGTAATACTACAAAAATACTGCAGAAATGCTACAAGAATACAACAACCTCAAAAAAATTCTACAGAAATACTTTTACAATACCACTACAGTTCTATTATAATGCATAAAAACTAAAACACAGATATTATGACAGAAATACTACAAAAATTTAGTACAGAATCTCAATACAGAAATACTACAACAATACAACCACAATAATACTACAAAAATAATACAGATGTACTAAAAATATTGTTTGAGAGATATGCTATCAAAATACTACAGAAATATAACAAATATACTCATGGGAGAATACTACAAAAATACTGCAAAAATAAAACTACAGAAATACTACAAAAATACAACAACCTCAAAAAAAAAAAATACAACTACTGGAACACAACAGAGGAAATATCAAATTTAGTGCCTAAATAGGGACTAATATTAGATTTTTCTTTAACTTTGAATGTTTAAAAATCAATTTGATGATACTAATATGTTTCCCAAAAAATACAATGTAAAGAAAAATAATTATGTATGAATGTATGTTTTTATTAATATATTTAAAACATGGCTAGTTCCCCTTGGTAATTTTTTTTAACCCAATCCGACCCGGGACTTAATATAACTGCCCATCCCTGATCTATCGAAACTACATATTGTGTGTGTATTTGTTTGCGACTTATAGGCTCTGAAACGGCTGTGCCGATTTTTGTAAAAATACACACACTTGTACTTTAGGCTCCAGTGAGTGTCTTTATCTATGTTTCATGTCAAGGCACCCTGAATAAATACCCCAAAAATCGATAAACATCTTTTGTGGTGTCTGCTTTCTTAGGTCTCTAACGCCCTCCGGCGGCCAAATCATCTACTGCGGGGTCCCTAACACCGACCACTCCGAGCAGCCCAATCCAATCTTCTATCTTCCATTTTGCTTGTGTGTTGCACGTATTCCTAACCGAACGGATGACTACTGTCTTTATTGGCAAAAAAACAATCGTAAGAATTATTTATCGACGGAGGAAATTGTTGACAAAATCGGAGCGTAGCGAGGACACGCAAGGTGGGAGCAGCGAGCGTCACCATGGTGACTTTATTTATTTATTTTTCTCCTGACAAACACCGCAGACAATGTCAAGTGTCGCCATGGTTACGGATGAAAATATGTACACTGTGCCCCCCCCCTTCATGCCACTATCCGTCCATCCTTTTCTGGAAATCGCTCAAGGAGCGAATTAAAACTCGTTGCCATGGTTACCAGAGAAGAAAAAGAGATGGAGGGAGAGAGAGAGGACTCAAGTGAAGGTGCAAGGAAATTCGAAAACGTAATCGAGCCCTTGACGTGTTTGTAAACAAGTGTGACGTAGCCTAGCTGCGCCAGGCGGAATTCATGTCAGTTTATATCGGTCCATGGAGTAGATACAGTAAAGTATTTCTCTCCCGACATATTGCCATATTTTTAAACATATAGATTAAAAAAAAACTCCAACAATCCTCCCATCAACTCTATCTTCCCATTCACTGCTGAAGAAAAGAAAACCCAGAGCATGATGCTGCCACCACCATGTTTGACAGTGGGGATGGTGTTTTCAGGGTAATGTTCCTTGTTACTCTTATGCCAAATGTAACGCTTTGCATACAACCCAAAAAGTTGAATTCTGTCTGATCTTTCCAGAGCACCTTGTTCCACATGTTGTGTTTGTTGTTGTGGTCATTTATTTATGTCACGACCAGAACGGAATTAGGACCCAAATGCGTAATGTTAACCTCAAGTTTATTGAGATGAAGAGGAAAGGAGCAAGCCGCTCACAGAATCGGAATGTGTTCCGATTGTGGAACTGGATCTTCCGGAGCGGGAGATTGTAGTGTAGTAGACGGAAAAAACAGGTCGCAAGCCGGGACGGGAGAGCAAAACGTGGTCGGGGTCAAAAAACAGGTCGGAGACAAAACAGGGAAATCAGGAACGGACGGGTGGAAAACGGGTGAAAAAGCGGGACCGACGGGAGTCTCAGTTAAAATGCTTGCCTTGTAGAAACAGAGGTTCGCTGACGGACTGACAACAGGCGAGCGAAAGGGCGGAGCTTAAGTAGGACGGGGAACCAATCAGGGAGCCAGCAGCGGCTGGCGGCAAGCGAGCGGGCACGGGTGAAATAAATCAGTCATCATGACAGAAGCGTCTCGGAGCGAACCGGCTGTTGATTGGTGGGGAGCCCTTCGTTTACTTCGTTTATTGATAAAGGACACAGACGGGTGCTGTCAAATATGAGGCTCACATTCAATGTTCCCTCTAAGCTGCGTGTGCGCGCAATTACGCACTACTCAGACTTTTTCCGTGCACAGGAAAATCTAGCCAGCTCACAAAAATCAGGGCTCGAAATTGCTAATTAAGAAGCCAATTAAGTCAAAGTACAGTGCATAAAGGTAAAATGTCGAAGTAGAACGAAGTTGAGTAAAGTCAGTAGAGTTTTTCGAGAACCGGCTTTTTCGGCTCGGCTCACTAAAAAGAACCGGCTCTTTCGGGACCCAAATGGCTCTTCGGGTTGTTTTGGCTTCTTTAATCCCTACACGACCAAATATTATGTAAAATTGTGCACAAAATGACTTAAAGGAAGGGGGAAATAGAACAAAAAAGAAAAATATACCAAAATGAAAAAGTAGTGAAAAGCTGAGAAAAAAAGAAACAAAAGGAAGAGTAAAAAGAAGGAAAAATTCAGAGAAAAAGCCAGAAAAAAATAAAAGAAAGAAACAAAGGAAAAAAAGTAAATAGAGATCAAAAAGAAAAAAGTAACAGCTAGGAAAAAATAAACACAATGAGAATTTTTTTTAAAGGAATTTAAAAAAAATAGAAAAAAAACATGGAAAAAGAAGAAAAACTTTGTGTTGCATTAAAATAATTTCCAATTATACCAAGTCAATCTTGTTGCCAACATTGTACATCCACTAAAAAATGTGAATAAATACAGTTCTGACTTTTGTAGGCCTTACAACCTTTGCAATCGTACATGAGTCAATTCATTCCAAAGTGAAAAATAATTTTGCATTGCCGAAAACTCAGCAAAATGTAACTTGATGTCAAGTTTTCGACATGTTTGACAATGACTTAGTTGCCACAGTTGGGATTGCTGTTGCTCACTGTTGTTTCAAGCGTTGCTCACCGACTTTGTGTGAACGCTCAGGCCCGTGGAAAATTACAGGGAACATTGCTCACATTATTCAGCCCTCTTTCGCCTTTTCTTTCGGCACATTAGTTATACTATCATCAGAAACGCTATCTAACTTTATGGTGGTCGCTACTTTAAATGCTGACATGATCTGGAAAGAGGTGACGTAAACAACTCGAAGGCGAGCGCAAAACCGCGCGGCTTAAAAACGGCATATATCTGTCATGGTCGCCTTGGCGACCGGTCTGCCCCCCCCCCTGGGCACCAGCTGAAGCAGTTCAACTAATCGCGTGTCTGCTATTTAAGGCTGGATTGTGGGCTTTGCGGGTGCTGGCTCATTATATACACATTGTCCGTTCTGTTATGCCTTGTCCTGTTTTGTTGAGTTGGAAGAAGCCTGTGTTTGCACGTTTTGTTAAAACCTGTTTGTTCTGTCTTGTCCCTGAGTTATGGACAACTTTTATTTTGGTAAATAAAAGTTTTGGATCGTCACGCAATTGAGTTCTCCCTTCCTGCCTCCTGCCTCCGTTCTGGTCCGGTCACCCCTTCCATTCCGTGACAATATCACCGCTTTTCAGTAACGTTAACGGCGGGGGGGAAGAATGATTAATTAGTTTACCCTCTTAATGAAAAAAAATTAAACAATATTTTTAAATGTGTATTTTATACGACGTTTTTTCCAACACTGATACTTAGTTTTGGTGGGACAGGAAATAATAATGTCACTATTGTTGTTATAAATATTATTATAAAAGATCTACTAGCTAGCTCCAGTAGTAGCAAACTTATAGTCTATAGTAGGCATTGTTAAAATTTAGTATTTCCCCGGTACTTATCCTATTGACACTAATCAAAGCTTTTGACATTCAAGTAAATCCAAACCAGATTGCCACAATAACCACACTTCTCGTGTTGTTTTTGTGATTTGCAACACTGAAAACGAGACTCAACATACAAATCTGCTCTCGCTCTATTCAAACTCGTACTGACACTCACGCTGTGTTGGGTCAACTATGCGCACGCATCCTGTAGGCTACTGTCGGCTTGAAAGGAGTCTATTGGGTAAAAATGAATTATGTGTGTCAAACCACGTGACTTTATCCCACCTTACATAAATAAGCAGCACATGAATCTTAATGATAAACATTTTAATTTAAAATAAAAGCAGACGTTAAATATACTTTCATAAATGAAGGAATTTGAAATTCAGACCGTAAACAGGGAAAGCTAATTGTTTTAAGAGTAGCGTTTGATTATATTTACAATCCATTTAACAGGGGCGGTCACACACTTGGCGATCCGGTTTCCCGCCCGTCGGCGTTGCATTTAAACGAACAACAAACCACCTAATGTCAAATCACGTGACTTTTATCCCATCTCTACAAAAAAAGACTTTCATAGGTCATAAAAAACTAAAATGTATTGCACACGTCGGATATTAACCTTGTGCTCAGAGTTTAGATGAATGAAGATAAAATCAAACCGAAAAAAAAAGAAATAATCGAAAGCATTTTAATGGAAGCGTTTGATCATAAAACCAGTCAGTCTGATACGGGCGGTCGTACACTGGGAGCGTAGCTTCCCCGCCCGCCTGCGCTGCATTTTGTAAACCACACACAAACCCCAAGGTAACGTCTCGGTTGAGGTAAAAGCTTTCATTCGTTCCTGGCAACTAACTGGCGTGGAATCTGCGGTCTCCTGCAAGTATTGACGCTTTTTAAAATATATTTTTGACATTGAAATGTAACATTTCTTATTTGTTTTATAAGCGTGTAGCAAGAACGAACGTCCACGTTGCTAAACGCCCGTCTTATCTGAACGGACACGCCTCGCGAGGGGTTAGCTTAGCGGTTAGCATCGCAAAGTCCCGTTAAACTTAGCTTGGACGAAAGAAAAAACATTGTTTTATCTCCTCGACGTCATTTAATGTTGGTATTTTCTAGACTTTTCACCTTTTCAAAATATTCATACGTTTGCTAAACCCGTGGGCGGCATTCATTTATATCCGTTTTACGTTTGTGTTCGACTCCACAAGTGAGCTCTGATTTTGTGAGAGGTGGGGAACAATATAAATATTATTTTTATGTTTAATCAAATAAACAATGTTAAAATTAAGGGAGACGAATAATACTCTAAAGTATCATTCCTGCTCACATGTAGATTGCGGTCGTCAAATTTACACGAGGAAGCGTGGCTTTATGACGTCACTGGCCTGCAGGTAGTGGCTGACAATAGCTTTTACAAATTGTTTTTTTTTTAAATTCATTATTTCGAAGCAAAATATTGTTGCCTAAAATCTTAAATATCAACAGGCTCCATCGCCCCCGCGAACCTAGTGAGGATAAGTGGCGCAGGAAATGTATGGGTGAATATCATGCAGTTTCGGGAAAAATCAAAATATGATCAGCAGTTCGAACGACAATGATCGTGCTGAAAAAGTTAGATGTATATGCTAGTAATGTCAAAATGAAGCCCCATAAAGCAGTGAAGAGATCTGCAGGTTCGAGAGCGTTTTCCATTCAGGCCCTGGTGCTGTGGAATGCTCTACCCCCTGAGATTCGTTCTGCAATCTCAGTGGAAATGTTTGTCCAGGATGACCAGGCTGCAGCGGATGTTTCAATAACAAATCATACACAAATATTGTCAACATTAAATGTCGGTGATTCACATGTTAAATAATAGAAATGTGTTTTAAGCCTAGATTTAAACAGTTCCACAGAGGTTGCAGATCGAATCTCAGAGGGCAGATCATTCCACAATCCTCTACAATGCATTGGAATCTAAGAACAAAACCTTTTTAGAGACCTGACCATTTGTTTAATAAATGATAGTAAAGTTACTGTAAATATTTATTTATGACCAAATGCAGTACTTACCATCCTCAGGACTGTTTAGCCGATCAGAATGCAGAGCACAAAGCACGATGCAAATCCGTTACAAATCGGACCGAGCAAGTGTTTTCTTTAATTTCCCCTACACAAAATGAGTTGCAAAAATAAAGTAAACAGTATTAGAAATTTTAAAGAAATAAGACCGTTTTAAATAAAAACGAAATACAACAAAATTGCAGCAAATAAGCAGGTATTTTCTTTACACAAAATTCAGATCTACAAATTTAAGAAATATGGCCTAATGTGGCAATAAACAGAGTTCCTGCGGATCTTTTAAACGTCTTTAAATGCATTGAATTCATTATGCTCAAAATAGGGCCTTGATAGTCACTAAAATGTCTTAAATCCAATTTCAAAAGTCTTAAGAATGTGAACACAAAGCTTTAGGGGCAGGGGATTTAGTAATATTTGTCAATTGTCCACATCTAGGAAGTACATTTCATTGCGTAAAATAACACGCTGCTGTTTTTTTAATTGTTGGTCTTGTTCAATAAATGTCTAAAAATGACAATGTAGCCCATCCTGCTCTAATCTAATCTGTCTCCAAAACGTAAAATGAATAAATTAAATCTTACAATATTAAGGAGAAAAATCAAATGGGGTTGCCCAGTTTTGTCGGCAATGAATACAAATGGATACTGAGATTAGTATACGTTCTTTCTATCATTGCTTTCTATTTGCAATCACTAAAATGACTAATTGTCTTATTCAATGAATGTCTAGAATGGTCTATTGTTGCCATCTATCTAACATTTCAATGCAACAAAGATCTAAAAGCTAGCTAATTAATTCCTAGAATTTGACAAAAAAATCATGGTGCTTAGATCAATCAACAATAATCATTAACTTTTGTTTATGATTATAAAACGACCTGCTGCTGATACTAAATTATCTAAATTATTTGTGTTGAATGATTAAGAACTGGTTAAATATTTATCCTTTTTGACTGTGGAACAGCAACATCTGATCCATCCATATTTTTTCGAGACTGCTTTTCCAATTTATGCTAGTTACAAATTTTTTGATTTTTATGCTGCAGGTGCAATATATAATGGAGGTGCAAATTGAACAGCAGGACGACGATCTCACATTTGGCACCTCGGATAGCAATGGTAAGGTCTAGGTTTCTTTTAGGTATTTGAAGCTCAATTGATGACATTCTAAACAACTAATAGCATATATATATATATATATATATATATATATATATATATATATATATATATATATATATATAATTGTTTTGTCTGAAATGACCATTGTAGCAACATAAAGGCAATGATTTGATCAGAAACAGAATATTGGATTCCCAGATTCTGAGTGTATCATATTCATTCTTGGGGGCAAGTGAATCAATTCAAGGGCAAAGAGATAGCGAGGTCAGACATAATTTCCGGCATTACACATTTCTCCTTAAATAATGGGTGATTTCATTCATTTCCCTCTACATAACCTAAAAAGTACTAAACTTGTTTCTTCCGTGCTTCAGAGGTGAGTTCCATTGCTGCGTCTCCTGTGCTTGTAAGATGTGATTGTTTGTAGTTGGCCAAAAGTGTATAATTGTTCTACTAATGGATGGATACAACTGTAACGTCCCCCATTTACAGATGAAAACGCCTATTTGGAAAGAATAAAAAGGAAAAGTCCCAGAGAAATCAAGCCATGAACAATATTTTTTTTTTTTTAGCAGGTAACATTGGGCTTTTTACATGTGTGTGTGTGTGTATATATATAAAATTACTATTATCCAAGATGTGGTAACTGCACATGAGCAATTGGATAACTTGAATATGTATAGTGCAAAAGTAATTGGAAAATCAAAGGACTAACCCAACTATTGTATTCGCAATACTCCGTTGGACCAAGACCGTTACTGAATTATTGGCGGTCTTTACATGGCTTTCACATAATCAGTGTAAATGTAACCATTGAATTGGATAAGTAGTTGAATAAGGATTGTCATTGACTTTTGTGCAAAAGACATAAAATTGGACTTACAATAGCATAAGAGCTTTTACGGAAATCATAAACCGAGCCGTTTGTTAAACGGCACGAGTTCACCTTATACACCTTATCATTTCAGTTATCCTTACAGCTTCAACACATGTTGATTCTCTGCTTCACTTGATGTAAAAGAAAAAAATGATAATTCCTGGCTGGCGCTCTGTAGCAGATGGTGGAGGAATACTGCTGTTCTGTGGCTCCCGATGAGCTTTTTGGGGGGGAATTCAGGAAGGGAACATGGTGCGCCTGAGTGGTTTCCAATCGTCTTTCCTGCCAATTAATGTGTGCTAAAAAAATCAGCTGTCCTCACAAATTGTTTAGTAGTCCAGCAAGCATAAAAAGGTCAAAGTGGTATTTCCCAGTCGCATACATTATTTAGGCCTATTGGTTTTTTGAGTATATCTGAAAAATTAGGAACAACTACATTTAATGAAGAAAAAAAATATTGTTACTTTTAATGTTCTTTTTAAGCTGTCAATTTGCAGCCTTGCATTACACTAGTCTAGGGATGGGCAAACTACGGCCTGTCGGACACTTGTGGTCCTTCAGACTCTTTAACCCGGCTCACTGTGAAAAAAATACCACAAATAACTGCCATTCCTGTCCCCAGTGTCGTTTTTGGGTATTAGTTAGTTCTGTGCCTTTTCATGATGAAGTGTCTCAACAGTGTTTAATGAGCTTCCAGCCAAAACGGGGTGTGTTTGTGTGACACCTTGTCTGTAAACTGTAGTTAAGACTATGCCTTACATATAAGAGACCAAATTTTATGCAAATAAACGGGCTTCCCCCAATGTCTTAAATTTGATAACATCTAGTTAAAAAGGTCTTAAACATTACCTACAAGTCTTAAATAGAACTCTCAAATGTCTTAATTTTTCCCTGTCTTAACTGCATCACAGAGCTAATAACTGTATAAGTAACTAAGAAAAATACAGAGTGTTGTCGTAGAATTCTTTTTCAATTTCTCCTGCTTTATCGACTCCTGGTCGATCAATGTAATGTGTCGGTTGGAATATCCAGATTTCCGCGTTTTCGAAAATGCATTATTACAATGGAGCTTTACGTACAGTCAGTCTAATAGGTGCGAGATATGTTTTAAATTTCATTAGATGTGGTCTTGAAAAAGGGTCTTAAATTTGAATGGGAAAATCCCGGGGGAACCTTGACACAACTTTGAATGCAACGATGCAGTCAATAATCGCCCAAATTCTATTTTATCTCCGAGCCAGATGTACTCCTATAAAGAACCATAGGTTCCCGCCCCCGTGCCCTAGTCTATTCACAAGTCAAAGTCATTATTGTGGCGGTCTTCCCTGCCAGGTAAGCGTCCAGCAGAGGACACGGATGAGGAACACGCCTACAAACGCTCGCGCAATGCTGACGAGATGATCGAGCTGCGTGTGCTGCTCCAGAGCAAAGTAAGGAGGTCGCCCGTTGCTTGTGTTTGTCTCTTTTTTTTTCCCCCTCTGTTTTTCTGAGAATGAACCCCCAGCCCCCTACATCTCCTGCTGCTTCACAGAATGCTGGGGCTGTTATCGGAAAAGGCGGAAAGAACATAAAAGCTCTGCGCGCAGATGTAAGTAAACACTACAAAAATGTATTAATACAAGTAATCCAAATTACAGTCTTGATAGAGATGCTCAAATTGAATTAACACATTAGTATTTGGCTTGGTTGTATGTACGGATGAGCAATGTGTAAGACAGAATTTTTGAATACTTGACTATAATTGCAATAACCTAAATGCAAGTAGTAGGACTGGGAACTTAGTATGATTAATTCAGTGAATTTGTAATTGTTAAAAGCAACACTTAAAGTTTGCTGCATTGTGAAATCGAGAGTAGGGATAAAAGTTTGAATTCTAAGTGGTTACAGCTGTTAATTGAACAGTTACTAACCGGTGCCAACCTTTTTTGAACCAAGGCAGTTATTTTTGCGTGTGTGTGTGTCAACTAGAAATTGTGTTGACAGAAAAAAGATATTCTTATAATTTGTGGTTATATAGATTTTTCGTTTTGGTTACTTTTGCTGTCATAATGTATTCCACTAAATTTATATACTGTTTTTCTAATTTTACTGTATTTCTGTATTCTTCCAATAAAAGTAACAAAAGTATACTTAAAATGAGCAAAAATGATCTACTTTTTTATTTTTATTTTTTATACTATGTTCTTACTTTTTTAGGGCTTCTCATAAAATAAGAAATAATTCAGCAAAATTATGTGCAAACATCTTTATTTGATCTATTTTAATATTTGTGCAGTGAAATCTCAGTTAGCTTCCTCAAACTAAATTTTCCTCTTAAACAAATGATTGGTTTATTAAAAATGAGTAATCTACTGCCACCTACTTACTGATACTCATGAATTTCACAGTTACTTGGTTGATCAATAGAAAAAAAGCAAAGATAGTGAGCATGCTTTTTTTGCTGAGATAAAATTGGTAAATTTCCTGCAGCGATTTGGTTGAAAAATGTAATAAACTAGTAAAATGTGACTGATAAAAATTGAGGGATTAATTATTTTGGCCCAAATCATCTAGCCATAATCATGCACCAGGAAGCTAAGTCACTAACACTCATGTACTTGAGGTTCAATATCAGGCTTGATAAAATGAATTGTGGGATACATTGTGATGTTATTTGACCTTTTTTGTTTTGACCACGGCACAAAAAAGTTGAGCGTGCATTCAATTAAAAATGTATTCCTTCTCCCCCCCTCTTTTTCCCCTTGTCCTTTTGTTTTTATTTTTTTTAATTTACTTTTTGTTTTGGCCACCCGCCTGTTGCCCATGTCCTGGACCGCCATGCCCCACCTGCGTCGGTCCAACCCAACCCCTGAACGCCCGCCCGCTCGCCCACCTGCCACCCCTTGGTCGACCTTGCCCATAACCCCGTGCCCCCTAATATGTGATTGAATCCCCCTGCCCAATGCTGTCCAACCTCCATCTCCATGCAGTTCAATGCCAGTGTATCAGTCCCAGACAGCAGTGGCCCAGAGCGGTATGTCCCACCAATTATTGCCTCACAGCCTGACGACTACGTCATAAATAAGATTGCCTTCTGTTTTTTTATTATTGCTACGTTTACATTTCATACAAATGATAGTGCCCCCACCCCAACCTGCCCCAAATCCCCCCTCCCTCAACTTCTCTACATGTCTTGATGTTTTTGTACATTATTCAGCATCCTAATTGCTTTACCTGTGATATGCAATGTCGGTTGTCAGATTCAAGGTGCCAAAGAAGGCGAGATGTTTTAAAAAGTAGAACCCACCCATCAAAACTTCTTTCTATCCTTCATCTGCACACCTCTAATTTCTCCTTATTCCCGCTTCCATTTGTTGTTGCTTTGCAACAACCCAACACATCCTGATATTATCACTCGTCTGCTCTAGGGATGCACCGGCATGATTTGGGGCAGAAATCAAATTCAAATCACTTTGACGAATACTAATCCAGGAACTTGTACATGGTTTGCTGAATTATTAAGATGCATGCTGATGTCTAATCAAGAGCACCACTCATCTTCTTTCCACATTTCCGCCGCCTTGCCCATGTTTGTTTTGACAGAACTTCTCAACTGATTCTCAAACTAAAAGCAAAATACAAAGCTGAATTACCACTGGAATTAGTCGCCTAACAGCCAATTAAATGTTAAGTGTATTGCATGAAAACCAAATCTTTCTAGCCAGTGTATCTAAAATTGTAATTGTTTCATTATTCAAAATAAAAGCAGTCATTTTTGAGGTCCTGGAAAAAAAGGATTTTCTATATTATCTTTAATGGCTGCTTTAAAAGAAATACTCTGATCCAAATACTTTTTAATGTAGACCATTATAGTCTTCAATAAATTTTTTTTCGTATTTTTTAAGTTTCTTTATTTTATTGTAATATTCTTTTGTAAAATGAGGAAAAAATGTTTTGGGGGTAAAAATTAAATTCTTAAGATAAGAGAAAACCTTTTCAAATTGCCATTTATCTGTGTCGAAAGACTAATAAAAAATGTAGTAAAATAATAAAAATGCTAAAAATGGTAAGTGAAATGATGAATGCTTAAAGGGACAATTCGTATAATTTGAGCACTATTGTATTGTGTAGTGAAGCCAAACAACTCGCAAGGTTTTTTTTTTTCCAGGTACCCATAGCAGCATAGTGACAGACAAATATATCCGCTCCGTTATGTAGAATAAATGCAAACTTCTCAACTTAAAAGTATTTTAAAAGTCACGTTTATGACAGTTCATGTATTTTTGCTGAGTAAATATATCGTGTCATTACAAAATCATACTTTGAAAATACAGTTAAGAATCAGTGGTCTAGCCTCTCCCTCCGCCTCCCTCCTCCTCTGAGGCGTTTACTGGCGTCGTCTAGTGAGGTCCCGCTTCAGTTTGTGTTGCGTAATTCAGACACGTACGTGACCTCTCGTTAATTGTCGCCATTTCAAAGCCAGTCGGCCCTCCCGGGACTATTAGTCTTCATTTCCTCTTTGTCCGGTTTGATGCCTTCACGTCCAAGTTGTTTAATTCACGCGAGTTTTCACATTTTGTGACTATTGGTTTGCGTTCTTACCCTTTTTTTTAATCATTTTGGCTTCTTTGACAGAATCCTGAGCGTGAACGCCAACATCGACACCATCGGAGAAATACTGCTGAAGACCCTACCCACTTTAGAGGAGGTAAAAAATGGTTGCGAATAAATCAGGCCTTATCTTTAGTTACCGCAAAATGGAAATACAGTAGACCTCCGGGATACGACAATAATCCATTTTGAGGTGCGGATCAATTGAAATCGACGAAAAGCAGTGGATAAAAACGTATGGTAATTAGCGAATGCGTCCCAAATCCCTGGCACCCCAAAAGTACATTAAAATTCGATATACATATCAAACATTGGTAACAAAACAGTAAATAGTTCGGTACGACTTTAATACAATGTACGCGTCGACAACTAGACAACATTTTTTTTACCTTGGGTGTGACATGACTTGAGCTGGTACAGTGGAGTTGGTGGGTAGATGCTGAAGGGGGAAGAGGCGGAAAAATAAAATATATTGATTTTAAAGCCTTCACTCGCGAGGATTTTTATGACCTTACAAGAATTGGTTGCTGTAATCGCCTTCATTTCTTTTTTAAAAAAAGGAATTGTCCTGATCGTCAATTGGTTACAATCATTTTCCCTAGCAAGGGTGACAAGGCCTCCGCCTTCCTTGTATTTCTTAAAAATAGTAAGCTTTGATTCCTTGGTTATCATATTCTCCATTTAGCATCACTGCAAGACTTGGAGCTAATAAATCAAAAGAGAAGGGGAGCATTGTGGAAGTTCAACCAATAGCATAAAGGTATATTCATCAGGATTCATGATGATCCTTGAAAAGTCTTCAAAGCCATCAAATTCCTTATTCTAAAAATAAGGCCTTAATTTGCATTAACATGTCTGAAATCCATTTTTTAAAGTCTTTAAAATGTGAACACAAGATTTATATTTGTTTGAAGTAAAAGATTTAGTTTAAACAAAAAAGTCATTTTTAATGCATCGTGCTAAAAATTCTTTATAAATGTGGCACAAGAGTTCTATGGTATTAATAGTTACATGCCAGTTTTGACTGGGGATCCATGAAGTAAACACTCTTTTTTTTTTTTCTTGTTTTTCATGACTAAATCTAAAGTTTTGTTTTCCAGACGGGAAGTTTTCAACTGGACCAAAATGTTTAATTAAAAAAAAAAAAAAAACAATAATAGTGATATTTGTTTAAAATTGCCTGTAATACATGTTTTTTTTTGTTTGTTTTTGTCATGACTTCCAACATAGCAGACAGGCATCTTGTTGGCGTACAAAGCATGTAATCCAATTAGTCGTCATACCCGCCAATAACACGAAGTTAAGCTTTTTCAAAAGTTATTGTGGCCCTCTATAGAATTGGTTTTGAAATCGTATGATGGTAGAAATTCGTAACGGGGGCTGATAAAACATCGTGTTGCACATCGTAACATTAGGATATCTCAAGCTGGGAATGCCCTAACCTTGGGGTCTACTGTACTTAGACATTTTTAGTCATATTTTCAATTATTTAGGGCTGCAACTAACAGTTATTTTTATAATCGATGAGTCGGCCCATTATTTTTTTCAATGAATCGATTATTTGTATTTCTTCTTTATTTAAATATAAAAGTTCTGGGCGGATAAAACAAGTGCACAAAATAACAGTATATTCTATAATATAATCAGTGTGTTTGTAAGCTAACTTGGCAATTAACAAAAATACAAAACATTCTCTACACCTGAAAATATGTACGATACTCTTTTCCTCACAACTTATCCAACTATCATTTTATATTTGGACTTATACAAACCAAAAAAGAAAAAGCAATATATTTTATTGATGTGCTGCAAACTTTATCCTCCCAAAAATATAAAGAATGTAAATCCTCTTTTCAAAATTTTGTTAACAAATGTAGTTTATTTTGGTTTAAATGTTTAAATGTGATTAACATTCCCAATATGAAAATGATATAGAATATGCTTAAGAGTCTGCCCCTTATGTAGAGTTAATCATGCCAGTATTGTGAGCTTTTGGAACAAGAAATTAATGCACATCTGAAAGCCGAGTAACATGATTTCCAACATTGACAGGCAAAACGTAACCATTATCACCCTTTCTCTCACATTTTAGCAGACTTGGGTCTAACTGTTCTATGTGTCTGTCATGTTTCTTGAGTTAAATTTACCATACCCTTTGAAAACGGCGCCTTATTTTGCACTTCACCTCGCTCCGTGATGCTCGCCGACGTGTGACGTCACTGACTCCGCGACATGCTGCATGACACAACGCATCGATTAACAGATTTGTTGGCAACACTTGTAATCAGCGTTTTTAATCAAATTTATTTTTCTTATTGCAGCTCTAATTTTCAGATTTCTTTTCGCTGTACTTCAGGAGCACTTACTGTTCCCTTGAAAATTGTTACGTTTCATGATGAAACGGTCAAACAAAGTTGAAATGGCAATGCCAATTTTACTTGTAGTGATGCAATGTAAATAAAAGATTTAAAAAATGTAAAACAACTTTTATAAAAATTGTCTTGGCGGCCTCTCCCGGACCATAGTGGTTATTCAACTCTCAGCGTCACAGCGGGATTGTGTGCACAGTTATTTGCATTGATTTAACGCACTTAGTGTCTCATAAATCACAAGATAACACAAATTGATTATCTAATTAGTCGCCAACGCTTTCAACAATTCATTTCAATAAATTTTTGCTTAGTTGTTGCAGCCCTAAAATGATTTACCCTGTATAATTTATTTTAAAATATTCTTGGGCAGAGAAGTGATAAAAAGGTAGATACTTGTCAGTTGTACATCACAACAAGGCACTAAACTATTTCCCCCAAAACGATTATTTCTGTATCAAGTACCAGCATCACAGCGGCAACGACTTTGACTGCGAGCTGCGATTGTTGATCCACCAAAGTTTGGCAGGAGGCATCATTGGCGTGAAGGGAAGCAAGATCAAAGAGCTGCGAGAGGTATACTCTTTCATAAAACAAAACTCGCTCATAAATGATCCAACGACTTCCCGGTTGCTGTAGTAACTCTTTTGACGTCGCCTGCAGAATACACAAACAACCATAAAGTTGTTCCAGGACTGTTGTCCACATTCTACGGACAGAGTTGTGTCTATTGGCGGGAAGCCAGAGCGCGTTGTCGAGTGCATCAAGGTCATCTTGGAGCTGGTTGCAGAGGTGAGTCTCGAACGGTTTTTGACAAAATGGAGATTAAAATACACAATTCTGTGGTCCCCAGCGAAATTTGTGAGACCCCTGTGGATGGACAGTCTCGGTGGGCCTGAAGGCATGCTCACCCAGAAAAATATGTGTACATTTTAAATTTAAATGCATAGATCTGGTGTATGTAGAGAAAAAACCAAGAAGCTAGATTTATGATGTTTTCCTTTTAAACTTTTGAATCATAAATTCTTTGGTTATGAAAGGCAATGATACACCCACAAAGCATGGTAAACAAAACGAGAGTTTGCTCGCCATCTGATTAGAAGAAAAATAACTTGTGTTGTAGACAGACCAACTCACCGATGTCAGTTTTAAATCTAATTACTTGTAATACTCATATTACTGATCTGGTAAGTAACTATCAGTACTGCTGCTTTTGTGCTTGCTGCGATGACAGGATGCCAATTGTATACAGCAGGTTATTGTAACGTGCAACTCATGGGCTACAGTTGGGGGCTGTGTCCATCAGAGCGTTTTCCTGCTCTGAGTGAATTTTTCCAATGTTTCTGTTGAAAACACTAGCGATCCTACAAGGCTGGCCAAGTTTTCTGCGCAGACCGCTCGGCACTAAACCTTTTTTTATATCGTCTTTGAGAGTGGAAAATTGTTAAACTTGGAGAAAGCACCGCCTTAATCAATGTCACATTCCACCCAGCTGTCCAATCACTGTGCAAGTGGGGCGGGACAAATTAAAACAACCAATGAGAGTATGCGCTTTATCACAGTGGGTAGGGGTTGACTAAACAAGATTCCTTATGACTGACCAAAACTCGTACTATAAATATACACTATTGTGATTAATTGCGCTAATTTATATTATGAGAAATCGAAAGGATATCTTGATTAACTCCGCATTTTTATGTATTTAAAAAATATCGTTCTATTTTTTAATAATAATAGTTTATGAGACTCTGGTGGCCCGCCAGAATCTTTCTACGTATGGGAAACACTGCAATTATTGTACAAGTATTCCAAAATGTTAAAATGACACTCTTGTTGGTGCAGGCGCCGATCAAAGGCCGCGCCCAGCCCTACGACCCCAACTTCTACGACGAAACGTACGACTACGGAGGCTTCACCGTCGTCTTCGAGGACCGAGGCCGGCGGTCTGGAGGCAGCTTCCCCATTCGTACGCGGGGCAGCTTCGAGCGCTTGCCCCCCTCACGCAGCAGCCGGCAACAGCCCCCCTCCCGCCGGGATTACGATGACTTAAGCCCCCGTCGGGGTCCGCCACCACCACTCAGTCGGGCGCGTGTGGGCAGTCGACCGCGCAACCTGCCGCTCCCGCCGCCTCCGCGGGGAAGGTCAGGAGAATTTGGATTTTATTTCATTCACAATGCATCATTGTACTTTTGTTAAAGGTGGAGTGTGTCATTTGAGGTGTTCCTAAAAATGTACATATTTTTCTTTAGTTTTTTTTTTTTTTTTAAACAATGCCCAACTGAGTTCAACGTACCTTTTTTAAAAAAATTAGTATAGCTCTTTGGGAAGCTGCTCTAGGCAGCTCACATAAGGTAGTAGGAATAAAGTGCTATAGATTGACGTTATGCTTGTCTGCTTGTTTTTCCCCCCCTTTTTTGTTAGTATAGCATGTAAATGGTGAAAGTAAAAAGATGCGTTCAAATAGTCCAAACACCAATCCAAACATCTGAAATAAAAGTTGATTTGAGCGTTTCTAAGAAATGCACATACTTGCAAGCACATCATTAACAAGTTGACTAAGATTGCAGTGATGGCTTGGGCCAGTAGATGGGGGCAGCGAGCAATGTTTCAAATTCCGTACAGCTCCTTCAATTATAATAATTTTGAATTATTTGTTCAGTCTTTACATTAAATATAATTGTTATTTATGCTTATTTTTTTCTAATTAAAGTATTAAAAAATAAATACATTTATGTTTTATTTAGATTTGTCAATTTTTGAAAGTATATTTTGAATAAACAGTTTCTACATTTTTATTTGATTTACAATGCATAATGGGACATTTTTTATAACCCCATCTTATTTTTAGCTTTATTTTGAATTTTATTTGCAATGGCTTATATTCTGTTTGAGAACAAAAAAAATCGTTTTTATTTTGATAGTATAGTATTCAAATTGAAGATTTTTATTTCCCAAATTTTTCTAAAAGTGTATTTTCTATTTGTAATCCATCATTTTCCTTTTTTTAATAATTATTGATTTTAAATTATTTTTTTTAATAGTTGCAATTTTAGTTGCAATGCATTTTGTTACACTATTTTAAAAAATGATAAATGCTTTTTATTTACAGTGTATTGTGCTTTCTTTAACCAAATATTTTTTTTTAGTCTAGTCTTTTTCCTTTTCGTTTATGAAGCATTTTTTGTACTTTTTTTCTAATAAACTTTCTGGTTTACAGTGATCGATTCTCACACGGAAGTTATGACGACAGACCAAGGTTAGTCCCCCAAAATGCTGTCTTTTACCTTTTCTAAAACCCTAAAATTACAAATGCTCACATGTTTTTTGTGCGTGAAGTGACCGAAGAAGCCGCGGAGGAGATCGCTTTGACAGCATGGTGAGCGCCCTCGTCTGTACAGTTTTTTTTGTTTTCCGAAATCCGATCGGGATTCCTCGTCCGAGCGGCAGGCCCAAGCACCTGACGTAGTGTTAAATTTTCCAGAGGCCGCGGTTGCCTGGCAACGCCAGTCTCCTCGCTCGCCTCTCGGCAAGCGTAGCACGCAGTCCGGAGATCCGCCGGACGAGCAGACGGGTCGTTCTCTCAAATTCATAACAATTAATTGCTGACGTTGTCGTCAGTTCATTGGATTATGTGGATTAATAGCGCCGAAGGGAGGTCAAACGACCGTGAGACGCGCTGTTGACTCACTCTTCCAACATGACGTCAGCCTGGGATGTCGTTAAAAGGATTCTCGTCCCCTTTCCGATGATTATTTCAAAATCGTCGACTCAATCTTCGGTTTTAGATAAGTGGGCGTCATGGTCATAAAACACTAGACTTGACCCACATACACTGTATGTGTTAAAGTCATACAATAACGGGTAGGTGTGGTTATATAGCAGGAATCTTGGTTCCAAAGTTCAAGTTGCGCCAGAGGAGCGGCAGGTGTGACATTTCAGGTCACCAAAGTGTGAAACCTTGAATACTGTGTGTGCGCGCCAGCATCCACCTGGAACCTTTCCAGAGCCTTACTCGTTAAATCTCGCCCGCTTGTCGGAACCAATTTTCGGATGTGCCGTAGTATAACTTGGGACTGTAAGTCTTTGCCATGACACTAAACCTGATTTGTCCTTTTTCCTCTTGCTCAAATACAGAGTGGAGGCGGTTATGGTGAGTTTCACCATTTGTCTTGTAATCATTTACCCTATATAGTGGATTTTATGCTTTTAAAACAGGGGTGGACAAACTTTCTGAGTTGCGGGCCACATTGGGTAAAATGTTGGATACAGGGAGCAAGCCAGGAGGAAAAGAAATTCTTTGTATCTGTAGGTACGGTCTCGAATCCGATTCCTCTGCAATACATAGTCCTAAAGTGAATGGGGACAAGAGTTGCACCAACATTACATTTTATTAGTAGTGTATTTTCCGGACTACAAAGCGCACCTAAAAAACCCAAATTGGCCATAGATTTGAAAGTGCTTCTTGCAATCTGTCTTGCCTAATATGCCGCATGATATGGTGTATGGATCGGGAAAAGAACCCGTATCGCCAACACTAGACCACTTGTGATACATATGAAAAGGAATTGGATATTATTTCTTTATCACACTATTTTTACCTACGGTGCGTGAAACGAATGTTAGAGAATGGACTAAAGACGGATTTTTTTCCCCTGAAAGATATAACTACATTTTTCGAGTGATCATTCAACGGTAGTTTTACTGTAGTTATATAATTTCGTGCACTATTGTCCAGTGCGACTTGTGTACATGTAATATTTGACAAGACTATTTTAAGGGGGGTGCACCTTACAGTTTGGAAAATACGGTCCTATATTCATCATTATACAAATTAATATTTTTTTACAATTTATCTTTGGGGGGGGCCCTATCAAAAAGTCTGACAGACCGCATGTGGCCCGCTGGCCTAGTGTGCCCACCCCTGTTTTAGAGCCGACATTGGCTGCACTTGACTTACTGTCTTGTTGTTTTTTTCTTTTCCAATAACCTGAAGACAACAGTTCCTGGGATCACTTTCATCCCGGTAAGAGTGTGGGGGAGGGAGCACTTAAAAAAGTATTTTATGATTCACAAACAAAGGCTTCTTGCGATTGGCTCTCCAGGTGGCCGAGGCTCGTACGGTGAGATGGGAGGGCCCGTCATCACCACGCAGGTCACAATCCCAAAAGATGTGAGTGAGAGAGTTGAGGAGGATGGAGGATGCTCCCCCCCCTTAAAATAAACAACGTGATGATATTCTCTGGGCGTCTCCTCCCCAGCTTGCGGGCTCCATTATCGGAAAGGGCGGCCAGAGAATCAAGCAAATCCGCCACGAGTCCGGAGCGTCCATCAAGATCGACGAGCCGCTGGAAGGCTCGGAGGACCGCATCATCACCATTGTCGGGACGCAGGACCAGATCCAGAACGCGCAGTACCTGCTGCAGAGCAGGTGTGTGCCTTTCAATGTTTGTTCAAAGCGGGAAGGGGCAAACTATGGCTCGTGGGCTGTATCAGGCCGCCAACAGATCGGAGAGACAAAGCTGTGGGAAGGACAAAAGAAAAATAAGCTCCTATCACAAAGGTTGGGAACCCAAAGAGCCATATTAGCAAAACATTTAGATTTTTGCCAAACCCACCCTCCAGACAAGATCTATTTTTTTCAGCACATTTATTCCTCTGCGTGATGTTAGATGATTTGATCACATGTATGAAATGAGAAGCATGCCAGAACCCGTGTCCCATACCAACAAATAGACCACTTTAAACCCGTTTCCCTCTCAGTTAATTAAGATCGTGGAGGCTCATTTTGACCTTCATTTTTTTTCATAAATAAGGGTTTCAATACGGGGTGCAGGCAGGGTTCTTTTGTAAAACTGTCACAAAATACTGCAAATGAAGATACTGGCGTATTTACAGGGCTGTGTGCTCAACTCTGCTCACCCAATCAAATTGCTCTGTGTGCTTGGCTGGCGTTTTGGGGTTATTTACACTTTGTTCTGTGGTTTTTCATCATAAAGTGTCACCACGGTGAACATACAACATATTGATTAATGAGCTTCCATAGCATGTTGGGAATCGGGAGTTAGCAGAGCTGCTACTGTTAAATCTGCTCTAATTCTACTCGGCCTGCTTCAGAGGCTCTGTTTTCAGTCGCTTAACCACTCAAAAGCTTGCATCTGAACCAAATAACCCAGTTTTAAATGTACCCGATCGGCCCGGCGAGCAAATGAAAATGCCGATACCGTTACCCTCAAATTCCCAAATAACGGTGCCTATAATTGGCCCGCCTGATTATCGGTAGACCTTTAATTTTTATACATGTTGTTTTAGACATCCTGATTCAATTTGTATTTTGAAATTTGAACTTTTGTTGTTTATTCTCCCTATAGTGTGAAGCAGTACTCCGGTCGATTCTTTTAGGATGGAAGCAAATTGGAAGCAGCGCTGACATAATCCCAGCGTGGATGGCTCATTGCTACCGTATCCTTGAAAGGTTCCCTTAAAAGGGGTGGGTGGGGGTAGCGGCTCTGGAATTTGTTTCTTGCCAGTGTTATTTTCTAGACACTTTGTCATTAAACCATCTTTTACATTGTTTTCTTTTCAATAAAGTTTCCTACATTTTCATCTTTGTTTGAGGACATGTCATCAACCTCATTGTGACATCTTCAACCCTAAAATGTTTGATGGCTTTCTCCTGCAAGTACATTTTAACGTACATGGCTTGGTATCCTCTTAAAAGTTCTATGAATGTTTGATACTTTTTGAAGAAATTTTTACTTTTTTTTTTTTCCCATATCAGCGAGATGCTGTACAAAATGTGTGTATATATAAATATTGACGGATGTTTTTTTTCTTGTTTAATAGATCTTTGATACTTTTTGTTAGATTTCGATGTGTTGAATGTACTCTTGCATTTTATTGTTACGGTGGTTCATAGCGATTTGTAACATGTCTGAAAATGACTCGCTATCTGTGTAGTTGTGATTGATATCTTGCAAGTCATTGCCAAATATACATTTTTCTCCCCCCCCAATAATAAAAGCGTTACTTTTTGGCCACTTTGAGTGTCCGTAATATTTTTCAATGTGCTCATTAGCATTCCTTTAGCATCCCATTAGCTCAGGAGGTAGAGCGCTTGTCTTGGGCTCAAGAGGTCGCAGGTTCGATTCCCGGCTCCTCCGTGTCATATGTCGAAGTGTCCTTGGGCAAAACACTGAATCCCTAATTCCCCAAATAAGCAGGTCGGCGACTTGCATGGCCGCTATTGGTGTGTGTGCGTGAACGGGTAAGTGTGAAGCACATTGTTAAAGCGCTTTGGGAGGTCTTCATGATTTGAAAAGGGCTATATAAGTGCAGACCGTTGACCATTTTGCACCGCACAATACAGCAACATCTAGTGGTCAAATACTACACGCTGTCCCTTTCATGTAGGTGCAGCCCACACAAAATATAGACTCATTTATCACTAATTGCTTATTTTTGGTATTCAATTTGAATGTGGTGAATTTTGGTGGAAAACCCAATTTGGCCCAGTCCCCAGCAACGATGTTTTGGTAATTGTGCTCGTCGTAGAGGTGGGTGGATTGAAACAAATATCGATTATCTATGCCAAACAAGTACCATATTTTACGCACCAGGTTATAGGGCGCACCCCCAAAAAATAGTTTTTGGTCCTAAATCCTCCATACATAAGGCGCACCGGATTATAAGGCGCTACAATGGGAACGTCGACAAAACAGTCAGATAGTTGAGTCCAACTTATTACCCCCTTAACATTCCCAAAGCTTGCAAAGAAGCAAATACGTGTCTCAGACATGTACGGAAACAGTGTCTGTACGATGTCATTCAAATGCATCGTTCCAAATATCATTCGAAAGGTTAAAGTCTTGGGATTCAAGAAATGCCAACCATTTCTTAGTTTCCATTTTATTTTTTGCTGGCAACTGTGTGGACAGCAAAGTAAGAATTTTATTGTGCAGGGAAACGGGGTTCTTTACTGTGCATATGACAATAAACACTTTGAATTGAATATAGTTGAAAAATAGACTCATCACAGAAACATCAAGATCGTTCTAAAACAAGATACCGGGAAAATATAAAGCCGCATAGCTCACCTAAGTTCTCTTGCAGCCATCACGTTCAATAATGATACGTAACCATGGTCTTCTTACAACCGTGAGTGTAGTAAATCCAGGAGAGTAAAATATTTACAAATACAGAATAGTAAAAAATGTTTTCTCTATGCCGTAGTGCAACCCAACGTGTGATTCACATTCATCTTTTTCGGCCAATTGCAGGCTTTGTTTCGCCCCTTTAGCCTGTGCGAGCCTGTAAATGATAAAAAGGATTCGCCCCCTTTACCTCCGAATAACTTTAGCCAATAGTGACTGATTCAAATGATGATTGACACATTGGTTAGGAAATGAAACGCTGGTGTATATATATATCCCAACATACACCGCGGACTACTTCGCCTTTGGGGGAAAATCGAGTCGGCGGCTGCTTGCCTGAGTTGCAAAACTTTACGACTTAATATTGATCCACATATAAGGCGCACTGTATTATAAGGCGCATGGTCAGCTTTTGAAAAAAAGAAAGGCTTTTAGGTGCGCCTTATAGTGCGGACAATACGGTAATTCGATCGGATTGATGCTATTTTCCTGGGATTGATACTTCACTCCTCCACCAAATCCCTGAGTGTGCCCTCTTCAACTTCATTGATGCCTGAGTGTGTGTGACTAAACAGCAACTCTCCTTACCTGGCCTACTGCTGCGTCTTGCCTGCCCGGCACAACAGAGGGACAAATCTCAGGCTAAACATGACTGAGGCGAACAGGAAGCGCAGCCCGGTGTAGACTTTGTTTTCCCCCCCAACTACAACGAAGAGTATCATTTATGCGGTAAAGCTGTCTTAAATAAAAGGGGATACTTTATTGCCTCAAATATGTGTGCTGTGTTTAGTGAAATTATTAACAAGGGGGGTTAAATTATTCAATCATAACATTTCCAAGCAAAAAATATCCTCAGATAGGCAACACATCAAATTTATATAATCAAATTAAAAAAACACTACACAGAGGGTAACAAGCGGCAACTAGAATGGTACACATGCTGCTGTTCCTGAACAAAAACTTAAGTGCTCACTATGGTAAAAGACAATTGACACACATTCCTCGACGGAATTCTGACAAATCGACTTACATATTAGACATTTTTTCTGGATAAATAAATGTTATATCCCTAATTCCAAATAAACATTTAAATTACTTGCTTTTAAGTATGTATAACCCTTTTTTTAACTTTAAAAATACATTAGTATTGTATTTGTGTCTGTATGGTCTGGCTCTTTTGACATTTTAGGTTACTGATCCCCGCCATTTTTTTAAGCTTTCCCAGAATAAAGTGCAATTACACCTCCATTACAGTAGGGTGCAGTGGTGATCCCATGGGCAGAGTGTTATGTTTACATTTAGCCTCCCCGCAGTGCATTAAGCACAAAGTTGAAGCATTTAGTATGAAGTGTAGGCACCAAATGTAGCAGACCCTCAAGTGACACCATGATCTTTATTTTAACAAACAGGCGGCCCGCGGGCCAGATCAGGCCCACTAAGGGATTGAATCCGGCCCGCGAGACAACACTCAGAGAAGGGCAAGAGAAAAACAAAGACACTACTTGTATTTCTTTTTTTCTCTCTCTCTCTCTCTCTCTCTCTCTCTCTCTCTCTTCCTTTTCCACCCCTTTTCTCCCACTCTGTCTCTTTCACACTCTGTGTTTCTCTTTTTCTCTTCCTTTGTTGCTCCTTGTTTCTTTACCTCTCTGTGTCTTTTTAACTTCTTTTGTTCTAGCTTCCTTTTTTCCTTTTCTCTCTTCTCTTTCTCTCTTCCTACCCTTCACACTTTCTTTTCTCTCTTTCTGTCTTTCTATTTCTCTTTGGATTTCTTTCTCCCTCTCCCTTTTTTTCCCCTTTCTCACGACTTTTTATCTCTTTTGTTTCTCACGCTCTCTCTTTTTCTTTCTTTGTCCTGCTATCTCTCCCTTTCCCTCCCTCTTTCTCTTGTTTCTTTATCTCTCTTTTTCTTTCTCTTTAATCTACTAGACCGGCCCCTGACAGAATGTTTGTTCTATCGTGTGGCCCCCGGAGTTAAAATAAGTTTTTTTTTTGTTTTTTTGTTTTTGAACAATTTTTATTGACACTTCTAACAGCAAATAAACAATGTGAGGTTTGAACGAATACACATATTCACAATTGAATTATTTCACTTTCTAACAATATGAAGTTTGAACAATTTTTCTCAACACTTATAACAGCAATTAAACAATCACAATTTTATTATATCATATTCTAACAATGTGAGGCTTTATCGACACTCTTAACAGCAATTAAATACATTCACAATTTCATGATATCATATTCTAACAATATGAGGTTTGAACAATTTTTATCGACACTTTGAACAGCAGTTAACCGATGTGTAAAGGGCAATACAGTAATCCCTCGGTTATCGCAGTTAATGGGGACCAAAAATGCTTAAAAAATAATAATGATAATATATATATATATATATATATATATATATATATATATATATATTTTTTTTTTTTTTTTTAATTATTTTATTATCATTTCTTAGACCCGATTAATGGGGACCAAAACCACCCGCGAAGAGTGAAAATCTGCGAAGTAGCAACGCCCCTTCAAAAATGCTAAAATAATAATAAGAATAATAATATATATCTCATCTCATCTCTTTAGCCGTACCGCTTATCCTCATTAGGGTCGCGGGGGTCTGGAGCCCATCCCAGCCATCTCCGGGCAGTGGGCAGGGGACACCCTGAACTGGGGTCCAGCCAATCGCAGGGCACACAGGGACAGACAACTCGCTCGCTCATTCACACCTAGGGACAATTTGGACCAGCCATTCCACCTGAAATACAAGTCTTTGGAATGTGGGAGGAAACCGGAGTGCCCGGAGGAAACCCACGCAAGCACGGGGAGAACATACAAACTCCGCACAGGAAGGCCGGGAGCTGGATTTGAACCCACGCAGGAGGTTCCCACGACCTCAGAACTGTGCCGCACACGCGCCAACCACTGCTCCGCCGTGCTGCCCATAATAATATAATAATATATATATATATATATACAGTGGAACCTTGGTTTTGGAACGCCTCTCAGTTCGAACAAATCGGTTCTCGACCAAAAATTTTGTGAAATTCTTGCTTCGCTTTTCGTTCAAAAAATCGGAGTTCGAACGCCGGTACGCTAGGGGCGACGCTGAGCGGCGTACGAGTGTAGATTGCCCCCACCCCTCGTGAAGAACTGTTGTCACGGCAACGCGCACTCCTTTTCTGTTTTCGTTTTTCAAAAGCGGTGAAGGGAGTGTTTTAACCCCTAATGATGCCTCGGAAGAAGGTTGGTGCTAGCAGCAAAGTTGCTACAGGTGAAAAAAGAGGAGTAGTGCGTACAACTATTGCATTTAAGAAAGAAATAATAGCAAAATATGAAGGAGGTGTGCGAGGGTCTGATCTTGCCTGCGCCTTCTGCTGACCACCACAAAGGTAAGAAATCCTATTCATAATTCTTTTCTTTATCCTTTTTTTATTTTTACACGTTCATGTTAGCGTAATCTTTCGTACGGAAGATTACGCTAACACGAACGTACAATTAGCCTGGGTTAGCTTTACGTTAAATATTCAAGATAAACATTCAGGGTGTTGGAACGGATTAAAACAATTTGACATTACTTTTAACGGGAAAAAACGGCTTCGGTGATCGTACAAATCGGTTTTCCTACAAAGAAATGGAACGGATTATGGTCGAGAACCGAGGTTCCACTGTATATATATATATATATATTTTTATTATTTTATTTTATTATTATTTTTTTTTAGACCCGGTTAATGGGGACCAAAACCACCTGCGAAAAGTGAAAATCTGCAAAGTAGCGACGCCCCTTCAAAAATGCTTAAAAAAATAAATAATAATAACAATAATTTTATTTTATTTTTTTTTATTATTTTATTTTATTATTCTTATTTTTTAGAGAGCTCTTGTTGGTGATAGAAAGGAGTGGAGAGGTGTTGTGAAAGGATAGTGGGATTGTGGACGCATTCTTGAGGATGGGCTGGGCACCCGTATGATGCGGCAGGGGTAAACCAGTGAAAGCTGTCGGGCCATGCTGTTGAAGAGTGTGTTGTGTCACCCTGACCCGAGTGACATGGCCGCTTTCTGGTGTCCCGTTTCATCTGGAGGGACGAAAGCATGACCAACTTGGGTGCCGAGGTGCCTAACTTGTTTGGGTGTTTGGGCAATTTTTGTGTTTTTTTTTTGCTATTTATTTCCCTTTTATTTTCTTTGTTATTGTATGTGTGTGTCTTGCTGTCGGTCACCCCTCTTGAGGGATATGACCAAGGTAGATTGATAGATAGATCTTTTAGACCCGCGAAGCTCTCAACCCGCGAACGTGGAACCGCCAAGTAGCGAGGTCCCACTCTACTATTGACACTCCTGCAATCACATTTGTGTTTGATGTGTTCCGGGTTTCAAACTATCGCGATATCCCAGCGTCAACCTCCATCGTTTATTACAGGAAACGAACTGCAATCATAGACGAGAACTCACTCCCATTATGGGGGGCGGAGGGAGCGAGCGAGCGAGCGAGGGAGGATCAGCCCCCCTCTCTTCCCTGTCACATGCGCGGCCATCCGCGCGGGACTCGGCAAAACACGGGGAAGAACGAAAACAACACACGAATCCCCCTTAAAGTTGGCGAAGGCTTTATTCTATCGAGGAATCTCCATATTTCTCGAATTCCCCAGTCAAGAAATGGATTTCATGTGTCCGTGAAGTGAAACTCCGCCATATTCGGAACATCCACCACGCCCGCGGGACAACTTCGTCGCTCGACACTTAAAAAAGTGTTGATAAAAGGTAAAAAAACTAATATTGTTTCGCCACTTGTACTTATTTAACACTCTTAAGTGTTAACACCCCCAAAATTCACAACTTCAAACCCTCCACCTTTGTGCGGTCGTCCCAGGGAGGGCGACGCCAGAAGCCGGCCACGATGACCCTGATGGCGGCGGGGGCTTGCTGCCTCAGCCCGGAGGCCAAAGAAGCTCGGAGGATCAACGACGAGATCGAGAGACAGCTACGCCGCGACAAACGGGACTCCAGGCGGGAATACAAACTTCTCTTGCTCGGTAACCTTTCAATTTATAACATGGTTTCCTCCGGGCTCTCCGGTTTCCTCCCACATTCCAAAGACATGCATTGCAGGTGAATTGGCCGGTCCAAATTGTCCCTAGGTGTGAATGAGCGAGTGAGTTGTCTGTCCCTGTGTGCCCTGCGATTGGCTGGCAACCAGTTCAGGGTGTCCACTGCCCGATGATTGCAGCACCCCCGCGACCCTACTGAGGATAAGCGGTGCAGCTGATGAGATGAGATAATTAAGTAGAATTTATTACATTTTCTTATTCAAATTATGCATTCATTTTCTGCATTAAATTATTGTTGGTAATGTACTGATTCAAGGGATAACCACAAACCTGTCTTTTTTTTCATTGTCTCCTTTTATATATATATATATATTATACCACAGCCATATCCCCCTAGTGGGAGGTGGCTTGAGTCATTTCTGACTCTTTTTGGGAGATTGATTCAAAGGAGGGGATTCCCATCCCCTCGCTCAACCCAACTGAGGTGTTGGAAGTCATTAGGTGACCAAACCCCCTAATGCTAAACGCCAAGCAGGGGGGCAACGGGTACCAAAGTTTAAGTCTTAGGTATGACACGGCCGAGGTTTGAACCACAACCTCCCAGTCTCGGGGCGGGCGCCATATCCCCAAGGCCACCAAGCTTTATACAACATAATACTTCGTAATATAATGCATCAAAGCAAGTGAGCCGTTTGAGAGCCGGCTCTCTTGAATGAGTTGAGCCGAAAAAGCCGGTTCTCTAAAAAGAGACGGACTTCCTTGCACTACACAACTCCCACATGAAATCCGAGGCTGCAGACGCATGCGCACAGTAGCATCAAACCGCTCGCTTGGTTTGCAACGGAAAAGAAACGATAGAGATAGCGGCGAACTCGTTTGACTTGATTGATTTGATAGTCTGTGTATACCGGTTGATACCCATAATTGACAAATTTGCGTTTTTACGTACAGATTTTCTTGTCCGTCGTACACGTCTTAAAATGTATTATCAACGTACTTTGTACGGCAAAATCGTACAGGTTGACAGGTACGGGGATGGGCGGAACCAGGATGTACTTGCTCAAGACGCACCGCAGGAAATGGTGCCCCTACAACCCTAGCAATTAAGGGATACACCCTCCCGACTTCATAACCACTTACTATATACAAAAAGTTGAAGTACAGTGAACCCCCAGGATACGACATTAAATCGTTCCGTCGATGGGATTGCAAAGTGAAATTGTCATATGGTGGAGAATGAAATCTATGGTAATGAACTCATTCAATGCCAGACACTTCTCTCAAATTTTTGAAGGCCAACAGATAATTTAGTTCTGTAGCTTTTATAAGGAGTTGACATTTCAAAAGAAAGCTTGAATGCCAAGTAAATAACAGAAGAGCGTTAATAAGTTTCTCGAAAATACTCGTTTCTTGGAAAAAGGGTGTATTTCCAGCAGAACTTCCACATAAGTGCCTTTTTAAAACACATACATGTGCTATCTCCATTATATAAACAATGCTTTCCATATACACAAGGACACTTTGCTTGCAAAATAACATTTTATCGCAAAAACACTACACTTTTGCGTGAATATTACTAGAACTTCTCAGCCCTCAATGATTCTGGTGAAGGTATCGTATGATTCGGGTTGCCATGGTGATCATGCACATGCACGAAACGTCATCCCTCTTCGTCCCGAAGATGACGGACAACGTTATCTTTCTTTTTTTCTCGGAAAGAATAAATCTTTGAAACGTTTACTGTCTGTACTTACTTTGTATTATATATATATTATATATATATTCGCTTTTCTCACTACACTGCGCGTACACTGAATACGGCGTCAAATTGTGGATGCCGGAAGTAAAACTAGGCAGTAGTGTGTTGACAAAGATCTGATCAAGGCCATTCCTGCCACACACACAAAAAGCAGAACGCGTTTCAAATTATTCAATCCATGATTTATATTTAGTGTTTGCTTGCTATTTTCTTCCAGTATGCATGAGTTTCCCTGTGTTAAATAAATTGTAGTGGAAACGGAATACATTTTTTTTTCTTATGTTTTTACAAATACAGCTGATAAATACTACCACAGATTAAAACTTGGTGAAAGAAAAAAAACTCAATCGTTTGATAATCTAAAAGTACCTCCCTGGATCATAATTTTATAGTGAGCCTATAGTATACGACTAACATCAACCTTAGAGCAGGCATGCCTAAAGTCCAGATTGGGAGCCAGTTACGGCCTGCGAAAAGGTGAAGCAACTGGAAGCTGTTTTTCACCACATCCTACGAGTCCTTCTTTGACACACTTTTTATGCCAAACAATTACAAGTCCGAGCCCCATGAGAATGTTTTTTTTCTACCACGTGGCCCCAGACCTGAAATGTTTCAAACAACACAAATTGTCTTTTATATTTTTGCAAAAAAAGGTCTTCTACAAAAACCCAGAAAGTCTGATCACATGGATCCAGGTGTTGAATGGGTCCATTTCTGACACACTTTAGTTCGATTTTCAACCTTGGGTGGTTTAAAAAGTCTCTCTCTACCGTTTTGATCTCCAGGCACCGGCGAGAGCGGCAAAAGCACCTTCATCAAGCAGATGAGGATCATCCACGGCCGAGGCTACTCCGACGATGACAAGAGGGCCTTCACTAGGCTGGTGTACCAGAACATCTTCACTGCCATGCAGGCCATGATCCAGGCCATGAAGACGCTGCAGATCCCCTACAAGCACCAACACAATAAGGTAGGCATTAAGGCTTTTCTGTGAAAGTTTTGTTTTTGGGGAGAACTTAAACATGGTGACATGCAAACTTACCTCTAGATGATGTTATTGCTGACTAAGAGTATACGACTAACAAGAACTTTAGAGCAGGCATGCTTTAAGTCCGGCTTGGGAGCCAGTTACGGCCTCTGATCAAATTTTTACTGGCCCGCGGCCTCTGTCATAAAGTTAGAATGTGGCACGTCAGTAATGTTTAACACAGTATACATTTGTATACTTTGTACCAGCGAAAAAATACATAATTCAGCATATCACAAGATTATGGGAGTAGCCCTGTAGGCCACCTTGCCCATGGGCTTGAAAATTTGACTATTTCCGAGATGTCAAAAAGGAAAATTGACTGTGAGGGCCACCGCTTCCAGGACGAGTGGAAATAGGAGTATTTTCTTCCACCGAAATCTGAAACAACTGCGTAATATGCAAGTGGGGGGGTGTGGTTTAATGTGGGCCTTTACTCCGCCGGGTGGAGTTAAAGAGCCTCATGGCACGAGGAAGAAAAGATCTCCTCAGTCTGTCCGTGGTACAAGACTGTGACAGAAGTCTGTCGCTGAAGCTGCTCTTCTGCCTGATTTGCGAAAAGACTAGCTGTTTTCAAAGAATATAATATCGAGAGGCACTGCCAGACAAAACATGCTGACAAGAAAACGCTGTGAAAAGGTGAAGCAACTGGAAGTTGTTTTAACAATGTAGCAGCGCTTTTTCACCACACCTTACGAGTCGAATGAAACTGCTGCAAAGGCGGGCTACGAGGTCGCCACACAAATCGCTAAGCACCATAAACCTTTCACGTAGGGTGAATTTATTAAAGACTGTTCAAAGAATGCCAGGCTGAATTGTAAGCCCCCATACATTTTCAGCTTACCAAATCTGCCTGGCTTTTTGAAAAGTTTGGACTACTATAGACCTACAAATAAAAACACAATTGCAGTGAATGAATGGTCTTAATTGTCATTATACAATAATACAACAAAATTGAAAGGTTTCTCCTTTCAGAGCAAGAAAACGATTTAGAGAGCGGCTGGCTAGCTGCACGCTAGCATCGGGTAATGTAGAGGTTTTCCACGAGTAGTACTTCCGAGTCATCATGGGTGATGGATCTAGCGTTGGTGACTAGCCACGTCCGGCAGTGGTGACTTAAGAGTTGTTAGCTTAGCTGTTAGTTTTCCTTTCTGACGCCGCCTCAGTCTATTCCTGTACACAATAACAATCCATGGAGCACCCGCTGGCGATCAGCATTTCTTTGCGCTCTTCTGACTTTCCTCAGAATCCCATTTAATTGATAAGTTTGTTTTCAATGTAACCAACCGCTAAAGCTACGAGCTGTCGTGTTTGTTTTGGTGGCCGTTTGTGCAAGGGCTGTTTGACTGACAGTTTACATTAGCCTATCACAGTCACGCACACACTGCTTGCAAACCTTGCCTTACCTTAATTGGGCAGTGCCATTGAAACTTACCTCCAATTGGCCGGTGCTGTTTAAACCTAAACTGTGAAATTTTGGTTTGGTCAAGCACTCCATCACTCAAATATAACTGGAACTACGAATCCTAGAAGAAAAACGCAGTGTCTTGCAATTACACTATTGCACTACGTCATATCATGATACCGATTTAATTTCAGTTAAAGTATTTTCACGCAGTTGGTTCTATGTCTGTTTTTAACGCATACACAGGGCGCACCACTCAATCGGGCGTTTTACGACAACACAGATAAGCTCACAAGCAAGTGCTATATTTTGTATGTTTAATGCTTTTAGTAACCTGTATTGTTTTGTACTTAAAGCATAAACATTTCATGAAATAATATGCTCTTTAAAGTTGTGTTTAACTTACTTTTGGAAGATGGGCTTCAATAGTTGGGCTTCTTCCTCCTCCGTGATAGTGTTCGAAAAAAGAGCGATCCAACCATTTTCTCAGCCGCATCAAGCTTTCATATTCCACTTTCGTTTCAAATGAAACGGCTCGCCTCTGTACACTTTACACCAGGGGTGTCAAACTCATTTGAACTCGGGGGCCACACGATAGAACAAACATTCTGTCGGGGGTCGGACAAGTAGATTAAAGAGAAAGAAAAAGAGAGATCAAGAAATAAGTATCTTGTTTTAGAACGATCTTGATGTTTCTGTGATGAGTCTATTTTTAAACTAAATTCAATTCAAAGTGTTTATTGTCATATGCACAGTGAAAAACCCCGTTTTCCTGCACAATAAAATTCTTACTTTGCTCTCCACACAGTTGTCACCCAAAAAAAAGGAAACTAAGGAATGGTTGGCATTTCTTGAATCCCAAGACTTTAACCTTTCGAATGATATTTGGAACGATGCATTTGAGTGACATCGTACAGACATTGTTTCCGTATATGTCTGAGACACGTATTTGCTTCTTTGCAAGCTTCCGGAATGTTAAGAGGGTAATAAGTTTGACTGAACTATCTGACTGTTTTGTCGACGTTCCCATTGTAGCGCCTTATAACCCGGTGCGCCTTATAGTGCGGAAAATACGGTAGTCGGAAATGCAAACAACGTCACAAAAGCATCCGATTCCACCCAAAAATCTGAATTGAGTATCAAGCCCTGCAGTGCGAACAGCAGCCCCAACTACGTCCGCCGCTTTGAAGAAAACGGAGACTTTTTTTTTTGTGTGCGCCTTATTGTCGTGAAAATACGGTAATGGTGCAGTCCTTGTAGGCATTTCTTGGCAGTTTACACAACGGCTGCTGCAGTCTCGGGGCCTGCTGCGTTGTGTTGACAGCACAGCGAAGCACTTCTGGTAATTTGTGGCCGTGTTTAGTTTCGGCCGTCCTGCCGCCAGACGCCAAAGTCGGTCCTGTTTAGCATTTCCACTGATGTTTTCCTTATACAGTAGACCCCCGGGTTATAGCGTCCCTGCCTCGTAATGGTTTCTTGTTACGACATTTTTCAACCCTCCCTTATGTCAGCAACAGGAACTATTTTGCATGGGCCAAAATGAGCAAAATTCAAACTTTTAGGGTTTGTACGGGTGCTTGGAGTTCTTGAAGATGCTTGAATTCTAATGTTGGTTTCTATGGATAAAAGGTTCTTTCATTTTGGGAGAAGTGCTAATAAATGCTTGGAATTGTTGCCATCTTTCTCAACGAGCCTACTCTTATTTTACTATGGCCTTTGCATTTAGATAGATACTTTATTCATCCCCGCAGGGAAATTCACACTTCCAGCAGCATCCCTGCGCTGGAGAACAAAACAATAATAAAGCAAAAAGAATACAATACACGAATACCCAATGTGAGGTGTTAATACCCAATGTAGCGTGATATATAGAGTATATATACAGAATACACACTGCAATAAAAATACAGTACCGTAAATTCCGGACTATAGAGCGCACCTGATTATAAGCCGCACCCACCACATTTTAAGAGGAAAACCGATTTTTGTACACACACAAGCCGCACCTGTATATAAGCCGCATGCGCCCACATTTAAACATGTAACACAAACACAAAATGAACCCAAACCCGACTTCAAGTCTCGCGATTGAAACTAAATGTCCTTCATTAAGGTCCACAGTCCAAAAATCACAGCCGGCGAAATGAACGGAAAATGATACCGGTACTTAAGGTTTGATGCAGACCTGCAGAGTCCGGGTCCCGTTGAAAGTAATCCAAGGAAAAAAGTGTATATTTCCAAAGGTAAGGGTGGGAAAAATATATCAGATGAACATATTTACTCACGCAACTCCTTTTTCTTTAACCAACTTTTTACCCCCTCTTCTTTCCTTGTCCGTCCCTCACCTTTAGCGGTCCCCACTTAAACTCGGCACCCCACGTTTGTTCCGCCCCTCGTTTTTCGTTCACCCGTGCAAAACATCAGAATAAGTGTCTAAAATAAATACAAATAAATACATTACAAAAATATACAGTTGCAAATTCATATTATACATGGGTTACACATATTTACAAAGAAAGACGGTACACCGAGAGACTTTTCAAAGTTTTAATAATAATAAAATAGCTTTGACAGGGCAGTTAATGGTAGCAACACTTACATAAAAAATTGAATTGCATAAATTGGCCGCATCACCGAATAAGCCGCAGGGTTGAAAGTTAGGGATAAAAGTAGTGGCTTATAGTCCGGAATTTACGGTAATCTGCAATGTGGGGGGTGTGGTTTAATGTGGGCCTTTACTCTGCCGGGTGGAGTTAAAGAGCCTAATGGCATGAGGAAGAAAAGATCTCCTCAGTCTGTCCGTGGTACAAGACAAGAAGAGAAACAGAAACAGAAAAAGAGACAGAGAGAAAGAAAAGGGGAGAGGTATAGAGAGATAATAATATATAAAAAAGAGGGGGAAAAGAAACAAAGAAAAATTAGAAGTGAAAGGGAGACAGTCCAAGAGATAGAGAAAAATAGTGAGTGTGAACAAGGGAAAGCGAGAGAGTGAAAGAGAAGGTAAGAAAGAGAGAAGAAGAGAGAAAGAAAAAAGAGGATATAATAATGAGAGAGAGAAACCGAGAAAAAGAGATGAGAAAGAAAGGGGGAGAGGTATATAGAGAGAATAATGTATAAAAAAGAGGGAGAAAAGAAACAGAAAAATTAGAAGTGAAAGGAGAGAATCAAAGAAAGATGGAGAGAAAGAGTCAGTGTGAAAAAGAAACAGAAAGCGAGAGAGTGAAATAAATGGAAAGAAAGGGTAAGAAAGAAAGAGAAAAAAAGAAGATAGAAAGACTGAAATGATAAAAAAAGAGAACAAAACAGAGAAAGCGATAGAGAGACCGAAAGAGATAGAGCTTTAGTTTGGCAACACCTGGCGGACGTATTTAAAACCGCAGCTCATTTTTCTCTCTCGCTTCTCTCAGTGATGTCTGGCGGACCGGATCAAAACCCTAGGCGGGCCGGATCCGGCCAATAGGCCGGATGTTTGACACCTGTGTGTTAGATGCTAGTCTGCTATTGGCTGAACTCTCATCACACAATGCCTTTGATTCATCAATTTTATTGATGAGTTGTTGCAGCCCTAGCCTACATTTAGCAGGGAAACTAAACCTATCCCGGCTTAATCCCTTACCTTGGTTTTTCTGCAATATCCCCCTGCTGGTGGATTTAAGGTCTTCACTCATAGCCTAACAAATACAATATGCCATCATATAATATAACAAAATACTGTCCAGAATATTCTTCTAGCCCCTTTTCAAGGCTTCTTCATTTTCCCCCAAGCTGATGTTTTTGAGTTTTACCTCGCCCTGATGTAGGTTTCAGATCACTGCAATTAGAGACCCGGAAAGCCGAAGTGCCGTCGGAAAGGAAAGCAAAATACTGAGAGTGCATCTTTTATTGCCCAAGCCCGATTCAAGCCTACGCTCATTCGATAATTATTGACTCCATTTGAAGATGATCTACTAGAATGGAGGTGTCCAGTATGCGGCCCGCGGGACCGATCGGGGCCGCGGAAGGGTCCGATCCGGCCTGTGAGGCGACGCTGTGAGAAGCGCAAGAGCAAGACGAGCCGCGGGTTTAGATATGTTGCTAAAGCCAGGCCAAACCAATCACAAAGACACTGTAGCTTCATTTCTTTCTTTCCTTCTCTTGCTCTATCCTCCCTCTCTCTGCCCTTCTCTTGCTCTCCTACTCTCTTTTCTGTTCCTATGACACTCTCTCTTTCTTTCTCACTTACCCACTCTTTTGCTTTCCCCCTCTGTCTCTCTTTCCTTTTTTTTTTCTTGTTCTGTTGCTTTATCTTTTCTCATTTCTCTCTCACCTTCTCTCTTTTTCTGTATATCTCTTCTTATTATTACCCTCTGCTTTATTTCTCTCATCTCCTTTGCTCTTTTTCTTTTTCATTTTCCTTTTGTCTTTCTCTTTCTAGCTTTCTTTCTCTGTCTTTATCTCGCTTCTGTTTCTTTTCTTGTTTCTCTCTTGCCCATTGCTGTCTTTCTTTCTCCCTTTCCTTTTCTTGTTCTTTCTCTTTTTTGTCTCTTTCCATCTCCCTCTCTCTTTCTTGCTCTATCTCCTCTCTCTCTCTGTAGCTCTCATGCTCTATCTCTTTTCTGTTCCTATCACATTCTCTTTCTTTACCCATTCTTATGCTTCCCCTCTCCGTCTGTCTCTCCTTCTTTTTTTCCCTCTTTTTTTTTTCTTGCTCTGTTGCTCTTTTATCTCGTTCTTGCTCTTTTCTCTCTCTGGCCTTCTCTCTTTGTCTGTATCTCTTCTCATTATTTCCCTCTTCTTTATTTCTTTCATCTCCCTTGCTCTTTTTCTTCCTCATTTCCTTTTATCTTTCTCTTTCCATCTTTATCTCTCTATCTCTGTCTCTATCACGCTTCTGTTTTTGTCTTTCTTTCTCCCTTTCCTTTTCTCGTTCTTTTTTGTCTCTTTATTTTTTATCGCTTTATCCTCTCTCTCTGCCCCTTTCTTGCTCTCTCTATCTAGCTCAATCTCTCTCTCTTTTCTGTTCCTATCACATTCTATTTCTTTCTCTCTTACCCACTCTTACGCTTTCCCACTCTGACTGTCTCTCTTTCCTTCTTTTTTCCTTTTTTTTCTCTTTCCGTTGCTCTTTTCTTGTTCTTTCTCTTTTCTCTCTCTCTCTCTCGCCTTCTCTCTTTTCTGTATATCTCTTCTCATTATTTTCCTCTTCATTTCCCTCATCTCCTTTGTTCTTTTTCTTTCTCATTTTCCTTTTGTCTCCATCTTTCTCTAACTCCTTTCTCTCCTGTTTTTTTTCTTTCTCCCATTTGTTTCTCTCTTCATTGCTGTCTTTCTCACTTTCCTTTTCTCGGTCTTTCTCTTTTCTTTTGTCCCCTTTGATTTCTCTAACTTGTTCTCTCTCTTTTCTTTTTCTCTTTTTTTTTTTTTAATTTCTCCCACTTTCAGTCCCTGTCATACGATTCGGGCATTCGTGAGAGCTTTTTTTCTAGAATTTGGCCCCAGAGCTGAAATGAGGTTTACACCCCTATACTGCAAGGTTATTACTTATTACATAAATAAGTCACTTATAAACAATTCCTTGAAATATTAGTTGAAGGTGTGGAGCGTGGTGTTATTCTCTTAACAAATGAATACATGTCCCTCGGGCAGTCTTTGCTTTGTTTTACAGCTGCAATATTCATCCATTAATAAAACAATTGTGAACTGCCCAACTCACGGTCCGCGGGCCAAATGTGGCCTGCCACATTGTTTTATGTGGGACGCGAAACAATGCTGAGAGAAGCACTATTGTATGGTATTGTACTGTATTTATTCAGCCAGTGTAAACCATAAACATGATATATACAAGAAATCGTTTGACACGCAAACACTCAAGAATGATAAAATAATAGATTTAAAAGAATACAGTAAAAAAGATATTGTAGTGTATAATACAAGGTAATTACCGTATTTTCCGCACTATAAGGCGCACCTAAAAGTCTTAATTTTTTTCAAAAGCTGACCATGCGCCTTATAATACAGTGCGCCTTATATATGGATCAATATTAAAGCGCAAGGTCTCGCAACTTACGCAACAGCCGCCGACTCGATTTTCCCCCAAACCCGGAGTAGTCCCTGGTGTATGCTGGGATTCATATACCGGCGTTTCATTGGCTAACCAATGTGTCAATCATCATTCCAGCGGCACACTAGACAAGGTCTCACGGCACATTAGTTTAAGGGAATACTAAAAATACCCCAAGAAACAACACCTGTGCTTCTTTGCAGAAGTTCAAAATGTGAAGTATTAATCAGTGTTCTCGTTTGCTTGTCCTAGACGCATCATTTTTGCTGGGGACGCATAGTGTCAAATCAACGTGCGTCCCCGGGACGCAACGTTTTTGACACCAAATTGTCATTATTACCTGATTACTTTTCTTTTTTACCGCACTCCAAACTTTTCATCAGGCAGATCTGCCATTGTTGTTTTGGTCTCGCGCCGATCTCGGCAAATGAGATCTCGTTGCTTCGAGATGACGTCATTGTTGTGGCGGTTGTCGAGTGAAAGAGAAAGTATGCCTCCGGAAATGAAATGAAATGAAATGAAAAAAAATTGCTAATTTCTTCAGTGTCGGTAATAAGTCAAAACATAAAACAGAAAGTGGTAACAACGGCAATAGTTCCGGCACAAAAAAAAGAGAGAAATTCTTCGGAAGATCGCGGAGGCAAGGAAAACACGTGTGTTGAAGCGAACGATTTGACGAAAGAAAATAAACAAAAGAATACTAGCAAGAAAAGGACTTTTCTGCCCAAATGGACTCAATTATATTCCTGGTGACGCTATGAGGAGGATGATAATGGATTGGACCTTGAAAAGGCATTACAACTGTGGCGGGACAGCAAACCACGAAGAATATATGAACTGAAAAATCTGAAGTGATAACTGCTTTGTATTACCAATTAACTGTGATGATTAAAACTGCATGAATATATAAATATTTCAGCAATATTATTTTGTATAATGTACAATATTGTGAACTAAAAAATCTGAAGTGATAACCGTTTTGTATTACCAATTAACTGTGATGATGGGGCGGCAGTAGCTCAGGAGGTAGAGCGCTCGTCTTGGCATCAAGGGATCCCAGTTCGAATCCCGGCTCGTCCGTGTTACATGTCGAAGTGTCCTTGGGTAAGACACTGAACCCCTAATACATGAATATATAGATTTATATGATATATTTGGCGCCGATTTACAATTTCAACCGCGATAACGCTAAATTTGGGGGACCCATAGATCTCTCTCGGGACCCATCACTTTTCACAGGTAAAATGAACACCGATTTATTTTACAAATGCTCAGGTGACTACACTACAAGATATACGGCTATAATACGGTCAATAAAATGGTGTACGAACCCTGAATCAAAACTCATTAAAATGGCTCTTTCAGCGCGGAAGTAAAATGGCATCCACTCCGCCAGGAACTATCCGGTGCAAGGCGGATAAAGATTCCTGGAAGACGACCGGCGGCCGAGCTGGAGGAGATTACTCCGAAGAGGTTTTTACCTGGAACTCCGCGGCAACGGCACTTAGGCAGCCCGGCCTAAATGCATTTCGCAGGAAGCGTTCGATGCACTCATGCGATGATTAAATGCCAGGCGCACCCACACTAGCTTCCTAGGCTGTCCTCCTCCATTTTCTTTTCTTTTATAGCGTTTTGGATGTATTGAGTCAACCCGCCGGGATGTTTTTGTCACCGACGAAAAAGGAGGTTCGACAAGTGCAGTCTTGCAAGCGATGTTTTTGGCCTCTCCCTTGAAAAAGCTGGGAAACCATACGCAACTCCTCGCACACAAACTTTCCCTGCAGTGTTATTAATTCAGTAATACTATGGCAAAAGATCACACAATTTATCGTGGCAAGTATCGGTAGCATCACATTTGTGGGGGTGGTTAACCCAGGAAAAGAGAACTTTTGTGTGAAATTGCGTACTGCCATCAAAGAATAGAATACAATACCGTATTTTCCGCACTATAAGGCGCACCTAAAAGCCTTTATTTTTTTCAAAAGCTGACCATGCGCCTTATAACACAGTGCGCCTTATATATGGATCAATATTAAGTCGCAAAGTCTCGCAACTAAGGCTAGCAGCCGCCGACTCGATTTTCCCCCGAAGGCGAAGTCGTCCGCGGTGTATGCTGGGATTTATATACCGGCGTTTCATTGGCTAACCAATGTGTCAATCATCATTTGAAACGATCACTATTGGCTAAAGTTATTCAGAGGTAAAGGGGGCGGATCCTTTTTATCATTTACAGGCTCGCATAGGCTAAAGGGGCGAAACAAAGCCTGCAATTGGCCGGAAAAGATGAATGTGAATCACACGTTGGGTTGCACTACGGCATAGAAAAAACATTTAATATTCTGTATTTGTCAATATTTGACTCTCCTGGATTTACTACACTCACGGTTGTAAGAAGACCATGGTTACGTTTCATTATTGAACGTGATGGCTGCAAGAGAACTTAAGTGAGCTATGCGGCTTTATATTTTCCCGGTATCTTGTTTAAGAACGATCTTGATGTTTCTGTGATGAGTCTATTTTTAAACAATATTCAAATCAAAGTGTTTATTGTCATATACACAGTAAAGAACCCCGTTTCCCTGCACAATAAAATTCCTACTTTGCTGTCCACACAGTTACCAGCGAAAAATAAAATAGAAACTAAGAAATGGTTGGCATTCCTTGAAGGAACAGAGAAGATAAGGTTATAAAACAAGGAGGATAAGGTTATAGTTATAATTTACACAATATTTACACAAAGAGGGCAGCGTGGTTGGCGCGTGTGCGGCACAGTTCTAAGGTCGTGGGAACCTCCTGTGTGGGTTCAAATCCAGCTCCCAGACTTCCTGTGCGGAGTTTGTATGTTCTCCCCCGTGCTTGCGTGGGTTTCCTCCGGGCACTCCGGTTTCCTCCCACATTCCAAAGACATGCATTTCAGGTGCAAATTGTCCCTAGGTGTGAATGAGCGAGTGAGTTGTCTGTCCCTGTGGGCCCTGCGATTGGCTGGCAACCAGTTCAGGGTGTCCCCTGCCCGTTTTCCTATTTGCTGCTGTGCACCCAGCATACCACACTGTAATGCAGTACGTTAGAACAGAGTAGAAAGAGAAGTGAGGCAAAGGACAAGCCTATTAGAGTCTCTAGTTTGTGAAATGGACACCTCCCAGGCAATGTTCCCTGTCATTTTCCTTACGGGTCTGAGCGTTCACACAAAGTCGGTGAGCAACGCTTGAAACAACAGTGAGCAACCATGATCCCAAGTGTGGCAAGATAATTCATTATCAAACATGTCCAAAACTTGACATCAAGTTACATTTTGCTGAGTTTCCGGCAATGGAAAGTAGTTTTTCTCTTTTGAATGAATTGACTCATGTATTATTGCGACGGTTGTACGGCCTACAAACGTCCTTTGTTCTTACAATTCTTTCACAAGATATCCATTTCTTTTTTTTTTCCTGATATATTTTGTGGCATAATATTAACATTTTGGGGGGCTTATTGAGTCAGTTGTAAGATACAGAACTGTACTTAATCAAATTTTTAGTGGAAGTACCATGTTGGCAACAAGATTAACTTGATATCATTGGAAATTATTTGAATGCAACACAAACTTTTTCTTCTTTTTTTCCGTGTTTTTTTTTCTACTTGTTTTTAAATTCCTTTAAAAAAAATCTTATTGTGTTTATTTTTTCCAAGCTGTTACTTTTTTCTTTTTGTTCTCTATTTACTTTTTTCCTACATTTCTTTCTTTACTTTTTTCTGGCTTTTTTCAAAAATTTTCCTTCTTTTTTTTTTGTTTTTTTTTCTCAGCTTTTCACTACTTTTTCATTTTGGTATTTTTTTCTTTTTTGTTCTATTACCCTCTTCCTTTAAGTCATTTTGCGCATAATTTTACTTAATATTTGGTCATGTTGGGATGAAAGAAGCAAAAACAACCTGAAGAGCCGTTTCCTTTTAGTGAGCCAAGCCGAAGAAGCCGGTTCTCGACAAACTCTACTAACTTAACTCAACTTCGTTCTACTTCGACTCGACTTCAAAATACCGCATTTAGGACACAACGTCAACGAACCCGTGTATTTGGACCTTCATGCACTGTAACTTTGACTTAAGTCGCTTCTTAATTAGCAATTTTGAGCCATCATTTTTTTCCGCTGGCTCGATTTTCTTGTGCGCTGAGAATGTGCGAGCAGTGCGCAATTGCGCACACGCGCAGCTTTGAGGGAACACTGCTCCCAGGTCCATTATCTGCACCGCTTATCCTCAGTAGGGTCGCGGGGGTGCTGGAGCCCATCCCAGCTCAGTAGCCTAGATGGTAAGGCGCCCGCTTTGAGACTGGGAGGTTCGGGTTCGCGCCCCGGCCGAGTCATTCCTAAGACTTAAAAAGTGGTCGGCGGCGCCCTCTGTTGGCTGCGGCTGCATCGGCTCGCTACAACGGGTCAGGTGCAATCGACATTTCGTTCTGTGTACATTGTTACACAGAATGACAATACAAGGAAATTATTATTATTATTATTATTACACCCTAAACTGCTAGCCACACAGGGACAGACAACTCACTCGCTCATTCACACCTTGGGACAATTCTGACCGGCCAATTAACCTGACATGCGTGTTTTCGGAATGTGGTAGGAAACCCACGCAGGCACGGGGAGAACATGCAAACTCCACACAGGAGGTTTGATCTCACGACCTCAGAACTGTGTTGCACATGTGATTTTTCTCCTATTAGAACAGTCGTACAGTTTTATTTTTCATCCCACATGTTCCTGTTTCTAAATAGATTTGTCAGGTTTTCAATGTAAATCTCTTGAATTTCTGTCTCAAGGTAATTAGCTTGTTTTTATATTACTAAATATAAAAAAAAATGTTTCTCAGACACACACACATGAAGTAACGTTTCAATAATCAGTCTAATTGCATCTCTTGTATGTTTATCAATCTTGTATTCTTTTATTGTGAAATGCTCATGTGAATTTTCTCCCTGAAGTATAATAAATTACGCCCACGCTGTGGGCGGGGTCTTTTTCCCTTGTAACAACATCACATGAAGGACGAGAGGAATCTGCTCTTGGTATGATTCGATTTTAACTATATATATGTATTTTATTTGGGTAAATATGGCCACGAAATATTCTTAATAATGATTGACTTTAACAAGATTTCATTCATTTCTTTGCATCCCTTTGCTAAGGCCAACGCCAGAACCGTCAGCGAGGTGAATGTAGAGACCGTGACGACGTTCACCAAAACCTACGCGGACGCCATCAGGAGCCTGTGGGCCGACCCGGGGATCCAAGAATGTTACAGTCGCAAAAGGGAATACCAGCTCTCCGACTCGGCCAAATAGTGAGTGCGCTGTAAATATCCACCTCACCCACCGCCACCACGGTTTCCTTCTCTAGCCATTCATATGACCCACTTGGCTCCAGGCTATGGCTCGCTGCTAGCCACTGATGTTATTTGAAAGAAAGTCTTAAAAGGCATTGAATTTATTAGTCAAAAAATAATGCTTTAATTGGCATTAAAATGTCTTAAATCCAATTTTTGAAAAATTTGAACACAAAGATTTACCGTAAATTCCGGACTATAAGCCGCTACTTTTTTCCCAAACTTTCAAACATGTGTCTACTGGGAGGTCGCTGGTTCGCGCCTCGGCCGAGTCATACCTAATTGGTAAAATGGCGGCGCCCTCTGTTGGCTGCGGCTGCATCGGCTCGCTACAACGGGTCAGGTGTATCGACATTTCGTTCTGTGTACATTGTTACAAAGAATGACAATACAAAGGAAATTATTATTATTATTATTATTATTCAGCGGCCAATTTAGGGAATTTTTCTAACGGCCGCCAGCGGCGCTCGAGTACTAAAGGGTAAGATTTAGACCGGTAGAATATATGCGCAGAGGAAGACTGCAACTTCTTGGCTTGACTAGCGGCGAGAAATCTTTCACTAAAACTGGCCGCATGCGAAAGGCAACTTTTTTGCAAGTCTGCCAGTGGATCCTAAAAAAAAATCCACCATCACCAACGGGTTCCGAAAAGCCGGTCAGGGAGGAGGGCACAGAATCAGGAGTGGATGGGAGAGTGGGACGACGTCTATATGACAACGTTTCTTTCCGACACTGAGGAAAACGACTTTGATGGCTTCAGTTCTAAGGAGGAAGATGAGGACGGTTTACCGTGATTTTTACAATTACAGTATGTTTTTTTAACAGACCCGTTTACTGTGTTGCGAGCGTGTTGCTAGCGTGTTGCTACCATTAACTGCCCAGATGAAAGTTATATTATTATTATTAAAGCTTTGAAAACTCGGTGTACAGTCTTTCTTTGTAAATATGTGTAACCATGTATAATATGTATTTGCAACTGTATATTTTTGTAATTTATTTCTTTGTATTTATTTTGGAAACTTATTCTATTATGTTTTGGACGGGCGAACTAAAAAGAAGGGGCGTAACAAACGCGGGCTGACGGGAAGTGGGGACTGGTAAAGGTGAGTGTTTGTGGACACGGCGGACAATAGTGGATATATATTTTTCCCACCCTTACCTTTGGAAATATGCACTTCTTTCCTTTGATTACTTTCAACGGGAGCCGGACTCTGCAGGTCTGCATCAAACCTTAAGTACCGGTATCATTTTCTGTGCATTTTGCCGGCTGTGATTTTTGGACTGTGCACTTTAATGAAGGATATTCAGTTACAATCGCGGGACTTAAAGTCGGGTCTGGGTTAATTTTGTGTTACATTTTTTTAATGTGGGCGCATGCGGCTTATATACAGGTGCAGCTTGTGTAAATACAAAATCTGTTTTCCTCTTAAAATGTGGTGGGTGCGGCTTATAATCAGGTGCGCTCTATAGCCCGGAATTTACGGTAGTAATATTAGTTGTCCACATCCACGAAGTACCATTTTTTTTTTTTTCTTCTAGCATGTGTTTTTATGATGTTCAAAATTGGTGATATATTTTTACACTGGACTACAAAAGTCATTTCTCATGCATCATGAAAAGTAAAACATTTAAAAAGCATTAAAATATTGGTTTAAAATTGCCTATAATCCATGTGCTGTTTTTCTTGTTTTGTTTCCTTTGTGTGTTTTTCTTTGTCAATTAAGTCTGACATTTAAATTTAAATTTCAAAAGGTATGAAAGTCTTGAATTGAACTTGTTTGAGCTGTAAGAACCCTGATAAAGGTTGCTTCATCCTTCAGGGTTATGCAAGTGGACATTTCCACCCTTTTCCCACTGTTTTCTTCTCTAGCAGGAGAAAAGTTATGCTTGAAACGAGTTTTCCTGGAAACGGATATTTTTAAGAAACTTAACAATGTTCAATTGCTGTTTACTAAATGAGAAGGGTAAAGAATATATACAGTATTTTTAATGAAAGATGAGAGTTCAAGCTGTATTTTATATATGCAGTATGCCAATATAGATCTATCTATCTATCTATCCACCTTGGTCTTATCCCTCAAGAGGGGTGACCGACCGCAAGACAAACACATACAATAACAAAGAAAATAAAAGGGAAAAAATAGCAAAAAACACACACAAATATTTTTGGCCCATGGTCAACCCAAATGCCCAAACACCCAAACAAGTTAGGCACCTCGGCACCCAAGTTGGTCATGCTTTCGTCCCTCCAGATGAAACGGGACACAAGAAAGCAGCCATGTCAACGCACTCTTCTGTTCAACTGCAGGGCCTGACAGATTTCACTGGTTTACCCCTGCCGCATCATACAGGTGCCCTGCCCATCCCCTTCTAAACATCCCACTATCCTTTCACAACACCAATATCAGATTTCTGGTTTGCCCGCGTCCCTGCGTCCTAGACGCATCATTTTTGCTGGGGACGCATCGGGTCAAATCAACGTGCGTCCCCGGGACGAAACTTGTCATTATTAGCCGATTACATTTTTTTAAACAAAGATTTCCGCACTCCAAACTTTTCGTCAGGCAGATCCGCCATTGTTGTTTTGGTCTCGCGGTTCGAGTTTTCGTCCGCACGCCGATCTCGGCAAACGAGATCTCGTTGCTTCGAGATGACGTCATTGATGTGGTGCTTGTCGTCGATTTAAGGTGAAAATGAACACAAAATTGGTCATTTCTTCAGTGTCAGTAATAAGTCGAAACATAATGCCGAAAGTGATAACAACGGCAATGATTCCGGCACGAAAAAACGGCGGAGAAATTCTTCAGAAGATTGCGGAGGCAAGGAAGACACGTGTGTTGGAGCGAACGATTCGACGAAAGAAATTAAGCAAAAGAAAACTCCTGGCAAGAAAAGGACTTTTCTGCCAAAATTGACTTAATTTTATTCCTGGTTACGCTATGAGGAGGATGATAATGGATTGGACCTTGAGAAGGTATTACAACAGTGGTGTGACAGCAAACCATGAAGAATATATGAACTGAAAGATCTGAAGTGATAACTGCTTTGTATTACCAATTAACTGTGATGATTAAAACTGAATGAAAATATAGATTAATATAATTATTTCAGCAATAATATTTTGTATAGTGTACAATATTGTGGTGAACTGAAAAATCTTGAAGTGATAACTGATTTGTATTACCAACAGGGTTGGGTAGGGTTACTTTAACTGGATTACTTTCAATGACTTTTGGATGACTCCAATACCAAATATGCTAATAAAAGACAAAAGAAACTAAATATGAATAAAATGACACAATTTTGTGCAGGGTTGGGGAGTAACGGAATACATGGAACAGCAAAAATGATGTCGGCAAGCTGTTTGGATTTTATTTTCATTTTGTTTCGGTCGCATTTTATGTTCGTTTTGCCGGAGATCAAAGAGATCAAAGCCAGGAGAGAAAGCTTATCACGTGTTGTGAGTCATCATTTTATTCATATTTAGTTTCTTTTGTCTTTTATTAGCATATTTGGTATTGGAGTCATCCAAAAGTCATTGAAAGTAATCCAGTTAAAGGAACCCTACCCAACCCTGATTACCAATAAACTGTGATGATTAAAACCGAATGAAAATATAGATTTATATGATATATTTGTCGCCAATTTACAATTTCAACCCTGATAACACAAAATTTTGGGGAGCTCTCTGTTGGGACCCATAGATTTTTGAGCATGCGAGTCCCCGGGACCCATCACTTTTCACAGGTCAAATGAACGGGGGATTTTGTAAGGTTTATTGTTCTATATTCTTTGTCAATTATCCATTATCCGTTATCGATCAAATCATAATACGCTACAAAGCCAAGGGGCTGAGACACTTGCTCCCAACCAAGAGGCTGAGTGTTAGGTTTAAGTCCCCAACATTTTTAATAAAACGCTCTGAAATAAAAGAAGACATAGAGAATCGGTCATTTAGAATTGGTTATTTTATTAATCATTATCATGAGAGCGGCGGAGACCAGGCTGTTACAAATCTCCTCCTCGCTCTGAACAAGTCCCCGAACCCTCCCTTCTAATATTAAGGTTCTTGGAGAAAAACAACTTGAGTTATGGCATGCACAGGTCAGGGTGCACCCACTGGAATGTGAAAGAGACAGAAACAAAAAACAACTCATGGCCTTGAGGAAAAGCTTACGGCTGAAAACTATACAATAAGGGCTGAGAACACTTATAACATATTAATGTCAACTGTAGGATAAATATATGTATATAATTCCCACACTGAGTCAAGGTCCTAGCCACAGAGCCAAGCAGCGATCAGTGCGAATGCACCGTTCCCGGAGGTACTGCAATACCGGGCCGGTGCGTGGAGTGGACAGAGCAAGCTCTTATTCCATCTCCCGATTGCAAAAATCGATTGGAACTAAATGTCCTTCATAAATAATATACAAATCCAGAACCACAGGTCAAATGAACACTGCAATATAAATGAGAACTACATTTTCTGTTGGCTTTCAAAAATGAGTCAAAGTAGCCAAATTAGGCTGGCACCAACTCTTCCTATTTGGGGGGACCATTCAATGAGTTAATAGACTTTCAAAAAATTGTGCCTGGAATCTAAGAAAACTCCAACCAATTTATTTCCCTGAATCCCATCTCCAGCTACCTGAACGACTTGGACCGCATCGCCGACGCCGCCTACCTGCCTTCCCAGCAGGACGTTCTGCGGGTCAGGGTGCCCACCACGGGCATCATCGAGTACCCCTTCGACCTGGAGAACATGGTTTTCAGAATGGTAGACGTGGGCGGGCAGCGTTCGGAGAGGAGAAAGTGGATCCACTGTTTCGAGAAAGTCACCTCCATTATGTTCCTGGTGGCGCTCAGCGAGTACGATCAAGTGCTGGTGGAATCGGTACACGAGGTGATGCCTCCATCAGCCTCCAGGGGGAGCTCTTGAGTCACTCTTCACTTTGTTTACCCTCTATTATTTTCTTTTCTTTTGAAGAATCGCATGGAGGAGAGCATGGCCTTGTTCCGGACGATCATCACCTACGAGTGGTTCGAGGAGTCCTCGGTCATCTTGTTCCTTAACAAGATTGATTTGCTGGAGGAGAAAATCATGCACTCGCATCTGGTCGACTACTTTCCGGAATATAACGGTGAGCAAAAGGGAGGACGTGCGTTAAATACGCAAGTGGAAAGAAGAATTACAACTTTTCGGGTGACGTTTCTTCTGCCCTATATTCTAAATTGTCACAGTTTGAGATGAAAATGTTTTTTTATAGTGTTGGAATTTAAACTATCAAAATGTAGGGTTTACCAAATTGTTCGAACTCGTTATCTGACTCCATTAACCAAACATGACCTACATTCATCCATTATGGGGCGGATTTTTATTATTCCTAATAGCAGATCTATCTACCGTAAATTCCGGACTATAGAGCGCACCTGATTATAAGCCTAGCCACCACATTTTAAGAGGAAAACCAATTTTGTACTTACACAAGCCGCACCTTTATATAAGCCGAATGCGCCCACATTAATGAAATTATCTATCTATCTATCATTAATAGAATGTAACACAAACACAAAATTAACCCCAAATTTTTTTTTTTTTGGATGATGAGGTTTTTATTACAGTTCCTACAATGAATGAGTCACAACATTAGCTTTTCTGCTGGCTTTGATCTCTTTGATCTCAGTAGCAGTTCCCTCTGAAAACTGCCAAACAAAGCAGATCAAAGAGCTTTCTTTTCAATTTACATAAAATAGATTTTAGAATATCACAATACATTTGTACATCCATTTTAACAAGATACTTTTAACAAGAGATCGTATAGTGGATTTTTAACGTTTACAATGAATTCAACATACTTTTCTTTAGTCTGAATTTTAACCAACATTATCCTTTTTAATGTATATGAGAAAATAGAAATAAAAACAATAATGAGTATAAAAGCGGGTACAATTTACCTGCAAATGAATGAGTAACAACATTAGCTTTTCTGCTGGCTTTGATCTCTACAAGGGGAATTACATTTTAGTAAAACAGAAACAAAACGAAAATAAATCGAAACAGCTTGACAATATCAATCACATTACTGTGCATGTTGAGACATTTGTCAGCTGGGGTTATAATGTTTAAAATACCTTTTTTGTGAAGCACCAAAAGATGTGTCTTACCGTTGGCAGCTCTCTCTGCAGACTGCCAACAAAACCCCGCCTCCCGGTCACATGTCAGAATCCAAAACCAAACCCCACCCCATACCAGCAGGTGGCACTGTTGGACTCATCCTTGCAGGACACTTACCAAAAACTATACACATATTTCAGCAGGAATTTCAATAAAACAAAAGTTATTATTACACCCGTTACATACACCCCCCTGAAATTCTGCTAAATATGGGAGTGCTACACTAAACAGAAAAAAAATTACATGCAAAAGTGTTTAGTCCCGCGATTGAAACTGAATGTCCTCCATTAAAGTATGATACTGGTACTTAAGGTTTGATGCAGACCTGCAGAGTCCGGGTCCCGTTGAAAGTAATCCAAGGAAAAAAGTGTATATTTCCAAAGGTAAGGGTCCGCCGTGTCCACAAACACTGACCTTTACCGCTCCCAACTTCCCGTCAGCCCGCGTTTGTTACGCCCCTTATTTCAGAATAAGTGTCTAAAATAAATACATTACAAAAATATACAGCTGCAAATACATATTATACACGGTTACACATATTTACAAAGAAAGACGATACACAGAGTTTTCAAAGCTTTAATAATAATAATATAACTTTCATCCCAAACGGTGCCTGACAGGGCAGTTAATGGTAGCAACACGCTAGCAACATGCTCGCAACACAGTAAACGAGTCTGTTAAAAAAACATACCGTACTTGTAAAAATCACGGTAAACCGTCCTCATCTTCCTCCTTAGAACTGAAGCCATCAAAGTCGTCTTCCTCAGTGTCGGAAAGAAACTTTGTTATATAGACGTCGTCCCACGCTCTCATCCACTCCTGATTCTGTGCCCTCCTCTCCGTCACGCAGCAGACCGGCTTTTCGGAACCCATTGGTGATGGTGGATTTTTTTATGCTGGCCCACGCTGTCAGGATCCACTGGCAGACTTGCGAAAAAGTTGCCTTTCGCACGCGGCCAGTTTTAGTGAAGTTGCAGTCTTCCTCTGCGCATATATTCCACTGGTCTAAATCTTACCTTTTGTACTCGAGCGCCGCTAGCGGCCGTTAGAAAAATGACATAAATTGGGCGCATCACTGAATAAGCGGCAGGGTTGAAAGTTTGGGGAAAAAGTAGCGGCTTATAGTCCGGAATTTACAGTAAGTGTAAACAGGAGACGGCCCCCATCCGAGTAGCCCGGGATCATTTATACATTTCAACAAACAAACAAAGCAAAGACATCCTACTATTTCGCTATTGGCTATGTGTCATCTGCATCTAACTTTAGCTTTCTCTTATTGGTTATCTTCTCCCCGCATGATGGGGTGTCGGCTCCTCCCATGGGCGTGCCAAGGTAGTTGTTTTGTGCCCAACAATCTCTGGTCGTCCTGCGTCAGTCCACCCAGGCATCCTGTTATCAGAAATGTCCTAGACAAAATATCTTCCACACAGCCTGCCCTGACCTTTTGTTGTTCATTGAACTAAAGCACAGTCAGTGAATATCTTTACTGCATTAAACTGAATACATGTAACTTGTAGTCAATCGTATAAAATCTTTTATAGTCAAATGTATAAAATCCTTTAATAGTTATAAATCTGCATTTTTATTTTATTTTTGTGCTCTGTTTTCATTAATTGATCTTTTGGGTAGTAATTATTTGTTATACATGAAATATTTTAATAATTTTGACCAGGTTTTTTTCAATATGACATTTTTCTGCATTGGTATCGGGTCACATGGTATCAACACTCACACTATTGATTGTGGTCTTGTCGAAATGAATTATTTGATGTACACTAAAATATAACTATAGTGGTAGCTAGAGCTCTTGTTGGTGATAGGAAAGAGTGGAGAAGTGATGTGAAAGGATAGTGTGATGTTTAGACGTGTTCTAAGGGATGGAAGGGCAGCCGGTTCTTTCTAGTGAGCCGAGCCGAAGGAGCCGGTTCTCGAAAAACACTACCTACTTTACTTAACTTCGTTCTACTTCGACATTGACTTCTAAATACGGCATTTAGAACAGAACGTCAGGGAAACCCGTGTATTTTGACCTCCATGCACTGTATTTTTGACTTAATTGGCTTCTTAATTAGCAATTTCGAGCCCTGATTTTTGTGAGTGGGCTAGATTTTCATGTGCGCAGAGTGCGCAATTGTGCATACACGCAGCTTAGAGGGAACATTGTTCCTGAGCCCTGTCATAGATCGATAACAGCACTTGATTTTAGTCATCAAAGTCAAGAAAAACGTTCTTTTAATCTGTGCTGGATTTCTTCCTTTGAATGTACTTGAAACTTTGGTCTTGAAAGTGCTTGAATTTGGTCATGGATAAGAAAACCCTCATCTGGTTGCCGTTGCTTTTCAGCGTTGAGTGACATTTCAGAGTATTGTATTTAAAAAAAAGCAGACATGAGGTTCAGGTATTTCTCTATCCATTTTTTGAGTGCGCTTGCTTTCAACCTTCTTCCCGGGCGCCCGTTTCAGGTCCGCAACGAGACCTGAAGGCGGGCCAGGAGTTCATCCTCAACATGTTCGTCAACCTGCATCCCAACCGCAAGAAGCTGATCTATTACCACTTCACCTGCGCCACCGACACCGACAACATCCGCTTCGTCTTCCACGCCGTCAAGGACCACATCCTGCAAGGCAACCTGGAGGACTACAACCTGGTGTGAAGCGGAGGTACGGCGACGCGGGGAGCAGGAGGGGAGACGCGGTTGAAAACCTGACAGGTTCGATGGGGCCGGAAAGGCCGCCGACGGTACTACTGATGCGGTTTAAAGGTTTGATTCCCGAACTGCCGCAGGAGCGTGTACGAGGACCTCGCCCGGAGGTTCAATGCCCGGGCCCTGTTTGTGAGTTGCCACACTTTGAAGTAGGAAGCTGACATGGAAAGCATTTATTTCGATCTTTGACATCCAGCCCATAAGAGGGAACTTGAGCTCAATTTTAAAGCCCCAGTTTGGATTACATAGCGACCCCTGGGGGTTTAAATAGCGACCCTTTGCACACATGACGGGCGGCAGTGGCTCAGAGCGCTCGTCTCGGGATCAAGAGATCGCAGTTCGAATCCCGGCTCCTCCGTGTTACATGTCAAAGTGTCCTTGGGTAAGACACTGAACCCCTAATGCCCCCAATAAGCAGGTTAGCGCCTTACATGGCTGCACGGCCGCTATTGGGAAATGTGAAGCACACTTTGGGAAGTCTTGACTTGAAAAGCGCTACATAAATGCAGATCATTTCATTTCATGACGAAACCATGACGGACGGCAGTAAACCCTAGAAAACTGTGGACGAGGCCAGTAAACAGACGGCAGCAAAAAAGCGATACCATTCGTTGGCAATGACTAGTCACAAATATTGAGAAGCTGTCGGTTGAGGTGGCTCACCAAGACCTACAACCATTCACTCGCTCACTCACACCGAGGGACAATTTCGGAACCACTTATTAACTTATTGCACGTCTTTGGAATCTGGGAGGAAACCCCAGCAGGCACAGGGAGAACATGCAAACTCTGCATGAGGAGGCCAGTAGCTGGACTTGAGCCCTTGATCCCGGTCTTTGTGGGGACCAGAGTACCCAGATGAAACTCAGGCAGGCACGGGGAGTACATGCAAACTCTGCTCGAGGAGGCCGGTAGCTGGAATTGAGCCCTTAATCCCAATCTTTGTGGGGACCAGAGTACTCCGATGAAACTCAGGCAGGCACAGGGAGTACATGTAAACTCTGCTCGAGGAGGGGAGGCCGGTAGCTGGACTTGAGCCCTTGATCCCCGGTCTTTGTGGGGACCAGAGTACCCAGATGAAACTCAGGCAGGCACAGGGAGTACATGTAAACTCTGCTCGAGGAGGGGAGGCCGGTAGCTGGACTTGAGCCCTTGATCCCCGGTCTTTGTGGGGACCAGAGTACCCAGATGTAACTCAGGCAGGCACAGGGAGTACATGCAAACTCTGCTCGAGGAGCCCGGTAGCTGGACTTGAGCCCTTGATCCCCGGTCTTTGTGGGGACCAGAGTACCCAGATGTAACTCAGGCAGGCACAGGGAGTACATGCAAACTCTGCTCGAGGAGGCCGGTAGCTGGACTTGAGCCCTTGATCCTGGTCTTTGTGGGGACCAGAGTACCCAGATGAAACTCATGCAGGCACAGGGAATACATGCAAACTCTGCTTGAGGAGGCCGGTAGCTGCACTCAAGCCCTTGATCCCGGTCTTTGTGGGGACCAGAGTACCCAGATGAAACTCATGCAGGCACAGGGAGTACATGCAAATTCTGCTCGAGGAGGCCGGTAGCTGGACTTGAGCCCTTGATCCCGGTCTTTGTGGGTACCAGAGTACCCAGATGAAACTCAGGCAGGCTCGGGGAGTACATGCAAACTGCTGGAGGAGGCCGGTAGCTGGACTTCGTGGGGCTGACAGGCTAACTACTCATCCACCGTGCTGCCCACAATTAGAACTTTTATAAGAATAATAACAACATTGATACAAATAATGAGCGTAAATCCACTGTGGATCATTTAGAAACTGGAGGGCACGGGGAGAACATGCAAATGCCACACCAGGGCTGGAATTTAACCCGGGACCCCTGAACTTTGAGGCGATTGTGCGATTAGCAACACTCTCTCGTCGCTATCGTAACTGTCAACGCAAAACGTCATAGTTATCCATGTCATTGTCATTTACAGTGCCTTGCAAAAGGATTGCCCCCCAAGAATGTTTTGACATTGCCATGTTTCAGGCTTCAAACTAATGGATAAAAATCTAAAATATTTTCCAAAAATCAACAACATGTGAGACACATTCGTGAATAGAAACTAAATTTATTCAACTCCATAGATTTTCGAATAAATGAAACTTGAAATGTAGGTGTTGCAAAAATATTGGCCCCTTATGAGTTAATGCTTTGTACTACCTCCCTTTTTGGGCATGTGTCCATTGATTTTACACATGTTGATAGAGAAATGTTTGCCCATTCTTCCTTACAGAAAAGCTCAAGTTAATGGTGATCATTTGTGCTTGGCATTTTTCACATCTTTCCATGCTTATAGCATCGATGTCTGGACTTTGGCTCGGCCATCCGAACACCTTTATATTGTGTCCAAATCGCCTTCTGTTTGGCTCAATCCATCTTCCCTTTAATTTGAAATACCTTGCCAGTCACTGCTAAAGAAAAGCAACTCCAAAACTTGATGCTGCCACCACCATGTTTGACAGTGGAGATGGTGTTTTCAGGGTTATCTGCAGTATTTTTCCTATGCTATATGTAACTCTTTGCAATCAGCCCAAAACGTTTTTTTTTTCCTCATCTGACCAGCGGCACCTTGTTTCATATGTTACTTGTGTCTTCCATGAGGCTTCTTGCCAACGCATTTTTATGGTATTCTTTCAGAAAGACCGATTCTTATTGGCAATTTTTGATAAAGGGCAGATTTATGCAGACTGCAACCAACAGATTTTTTATCTACTGATTGTCCAACCTCAACTGTTTATACATGCAATGCGATCATGGGCCTCTTGGTTGCCTCTCTGATTCGTTTTCTCCTCGTATGGGCCGAAAGTATAGAGAGTGACCAGGTTTTGGTAATTCTGCATTGGTTTATTAAAATGTGAAAATATTGCTCGGTTATCATTTGGGGGGCAGCACGGCGGCGCAGTGGTTAGCGCGTGTGCGGCACAGTTCTGAGGTCGTGGGAACCTCCTGCGTGGGTTCAAATCCAGCTACCGGCCTTCCTGTGCAGAGTTTGTATGTTCTCCCCGTGCTTGCGTGGGTTTCCTCCGGGCACTCCGGTTTCCTCCCACATCCCAAAAACATGCATTTCAGGTGAATTGGCCGGTCCGAGTTGTCCCTAGTTGTGAATGAGCGAGCGAGTTGTCTGTCCCCGTGTGCCCTGCCCGGCTCCAGCACCCCCGCGACCCTACTGAGGATAAGCGGTACAGCTAATGGATGGATGGATAGTCATTTGGGTGGACATGGGACCATTCAGGTGTCACCAGGGAGAGTTCTGGAGTTGGATGAGCTGAGAAAACAGGGGGCCAAGTTTTCAGTGTTTTAGCTTCAAGTTTGAAACCTAATTTTTGGCAATATGACAAAAAAAGATAATAGTTTTTGCAGGGCATTGTAACCAAATCACTCAATGACGGTTATATACGTCGAAAGAACAAGCACCTTACGCTGGATAGCAAGAATTCGAAACAAGGCTTTCCATAAGCTCGTCCTTATCAACACTAATTGCACATTTACCTTGTAGGCCTTCACATTTTTTCTGCACTCGCGTGAGATTGTTTCCACATTTCAAGATACTTGGCTTTTGTTTTTGTTTTTATTTGGAGCGTGTTCACCAATCAGGTAAACGTTTATAAAGTTGTGAGAAAAAAATGGAAAAAATATTAAAATTTTTGCTGCGGCTTTTTTTGTGAGGGCCGAATTTGTGTTTTTAAATATTTCTGATTTTATTTTATATTTTTTTTCATCATAGATGGCGTGTTTTCATCAAGAAATTCTGACATTTACTTGTAGATTTAAAATAAAACGTTTGATTGCTATTCTTCAAACTGTAATCGTGAAATTTTCTAAAATAACACTTATGCACTGTTGAGGAATTGTACTACTTTTTCAGGAATTGGAAATGGAAAAATCATTTCATTTTGCATTGATTTACTGAAACTTTATTTTAGGGCAGAATTAATTGCATTTTTTTTGTGAAATGAGAATTTATTTTGGTAAAATGGAAAGCTCTTTGTATCATCATTTTGTAATATTTGAATCCTTTTTTAATGGAAGAGTTTAATTTTTCCCAATCGCAGCTCTTTTTGAATTTAAATCATTTATTATTGTTTTTTTTATAACACCTCTCTGTTTTAAGTTAAAAATGGCTGTGTTTTGAAAAAAAAATCAAATATCTGATTTTAATTTCTAAAATAATGTCCGTTTTTTTTTAACCTTTTTAATTCATAAGTTTATTCCCGGTAGATATGACCATGTTTTTCAAATAGAATAGAATAGAATATACCTTTATTGTCATTGTTACAAAATGGGTTAACATATTGTGACAACGAAATTGGGCATGACACTCCAGTTTCACACATTCACAGTGAGGTAAAGAGCCGAGAAGATAAGGTTATAAAACAAGGAGGATAAGGCTATAGAGAGAAATCAGAGAGACTTTATGATTTGCTAAATATTTTTTTTTTTTATCATTTGAATATTTTTTGAATTAAAAGGTTTAATTGTGATTTACATGACTGTATTTAAAATTTGGGAACACTTATTGAATGTGTAAAAATGAGTATGTATTTTTAAAATTTTCTTATTTTTTGGAGTACTGTAATCCCTCATTTATGGCGGTTAATTGGGACTTCCTGTGATATGCCGGAATCTGAAGTAGCGCCACCTCCATTTTTAAAAGTTGGCTGCAATATTCGTCCAGGGATAACGGATCTCGGCCACAACCTTGCATTTCATTTTAGGTTGGCCAGAACTGCACGCCTCCCAACAAGGGTGTATTCTGACAGGCGTTTCACTTGCAGCAATTTGAAATTGGGATAGTGGATCATGGCCACATTGAGTGCAGTTTTTCAAGGCTGAAATAACCGTTAAAAAAGCCTTCTGGCCAAACGTTAGTACGGACTAACGGTCCTTATCGCAGTTATATGTAATCGAGGGTAACTGCGGCTGCATGAGTTCAGTTTTAGGTAGACGGAACTCCCAAAAAAAGCTGTGAGGCTATACAAAGGTGCAGTCTGCCAGTCCCTAGTGCATCTAAGTGCATTTAGGGATAATGGATCGCGGCCGCACAAGTGCAGTTCACTTTTAGGTAGACAGAACTCCCCAAGAATGGCACGAGGCCTGACAAAGGTGCAGTCTGCCAGTCCCTAGTGCATCCAAATGCATTTAGGGATAATGGATCGCAGCCGCACGAGTGCAGTTCACTTTTAGGTAGACAGTACTCCCAAAAAATGCCACGAGGCCTGAAAAAGGGGCTGTTTTCTGGTCCTCTCTTGCAGCCATATGCGACCAGGGAAATGGATCGCGGCCGCACAGGTGCAGTTCAGTTTTTTTAAAAGGCCGAAATAACGGTCAGGAAAGCCGCCAGGCCCATAAAACGTGCGATCTGCCAGTCCCTCTAGAAGTTATATGTGATCTGGGATAATGGATTGCAGCCGCATGAGTGCAGTTCACTTTTAGGTAGACAGAACTCCCCCAAAATGCCACGAGGCCTGACAAAGGGGCTGTTTTCTGGTCCTCTCTTGCAGCCATATGCGAACGGGGAAATGGATCGCGGCCGCACAGGTGCAGTTCAGTTTTTTTAAAAGGCCGAAATATCGGTCAGGAAAGCCGCCAGGCCCATAAAACGTGCGATCTGCCAGTCCCTCTAGAAGTTACATGTAATCTGGGATAATGGATTGCGGCCGCACAGGTGCAGTTCACTTTTTGGTGCACATAACTCCAAATTAGAGCTATCAAAGCTAATAGGTAAAGCACTCTACTGGCCCCTCCTCGCAGCGATATGCACTCTGGGATAATGGACTGCAGAATATTATTTTCATCATGCGCAGAGAGCGAAGTCGTGAGGGATTACAGTATTATCACACGGTTATTTTGAAACTACTATACTTTTTTATAATCCGTTTTTGTGTTTCATTTTTTGGTCTCAACTTTGACATATATTCCCGTGAAACGGGGTGGCCAATCTTTTTGGTTTGCGAGCTACATTTAAAATTTGGGCAGAGGCGCGAGGAGGGAAAAAATATTTGATTGATTTTATTGTATTTAGGGTCAGTTCGGGTGCATGAAACTCTTGAAAAGTGCTTGATTTTCGGGTGAAGTGCTTGTAAATGCTTGAAATCGTTGCCATGTTTCTCAACAAAGCTACTAAAAAAAAATGTCACTGACACTGCTCTCTGGTGGTTTCGTCTGCCATTGTGTTTCTTGCCTTGTGATTAACTGCAGCTGGCATTAGTTTGTACGGTATTGTCCTGTGAAGCATCATCGCTTCCTTACGGGGACAGGTGTATACTCCACTTAAATAAATTTGACATTTGTTATGGGCCATGCCAAAAATGAACGTAGCGTTTCCCAGTGCTAAATGGTAATAGATATATGATTTGCAATTTACATAACAGCTAAAAATCATCTCTTCATAAATGCAAACTTAACAATCGCATATGTAAATCGCAGAAACGTTGAAACAAAATGAATTGGAACATTTTCAGAAACAGAATAAAAAAAAAAATCACACTAAGAATAAGCCTACTAGAATATTTTCTGCACTATAACGCGCACTAGGTTATAAGGCAAACCCCTAAAATAGTGTTTCATGTATTTTCCGTACATAAGGCGCACCAGACTATAAGGTGCTACAGGAGGAACTTCAACAAAAATCAGATAAGTCAGTCAAACTTTATTAACCCCTTAATGTTGAGAAGTAAATAGGTTTCTCAGACACTTACAAATACGAAGCTCAAACTCTTGGGGTTCAAGATATGCTGACCATCTAAAAATATATTCACAGAATCACTACGATCTGTCTGATAGTTTGCCATTGAAGCCATTGCATTCGATGATGATCCTCAACCATGGTGAGTACAGTGAATCCAACTGTGTAAAATATTGACCTAATCCAAAGTACGCAATAATGCCGACAAAGTTAAAAAAAAATCCGCCAAAAAGCATCTCTGCATCAATGGAGGTTGATTGTTGCGAGCTGTCTGTTAAACCCCATAATTCTGGACTAGTAAAATTATTTTCTTTCGGCCGTAGACTGAACTAACTTGTGATCCACAGTTTTTTTCGTCCAATCGCAGGCTTTTTTTTTTTTTTTAACCCGCTTTAGCCTATTATAAGAGCCTGTAAATGCAAATAATGACCGGCTTTTTTTTTTACCTCCAATAGTGACCAATTCAAATGACGATTGGCACATTGGTTTGGACAGGGGTGTCAAACTCTATTTAACTCGGGGGCCACACAATAGAACAAACATTCTGTTGGGGGCCGGACTAGTAGATTGAAGAGAAATAAAGAAATAAGGGAAAGAGGGAGGGAAAGGGAGAGAGGGCGGGACAAAGACAGAAAAAGAGGGAGAGAGCTTGAGAAACAAAAGATAAAAAGTCGTGAGAGAGGGGGAAAAAGGGAGAGGAAGACAGAAATCCAAAGAGAAATAGAAAGACAGGAGAGAAAAGAAAAGCAAGCATGAAGGGTAGAAAGAGAGAAAGAGAAAAGAGAGAAAAGGAAAAAATGAAGTTAGGGCAAAATAAGTTGAAAAGACACAGAGAAAGAGACAAAGAGCAACAAAGGAAGAGAAAAAGAGACACAGAAAGTGACTGAGACAGAGAGTGGGAGAGAAGGTGAGAGAGGATGGAAAAGAAAGAGAGAGGGTGTAAAAAAGTAAGAGAGAGAGGGTGGAAAAGAAAGAGAGAGGGAGGGTGGAAAAGAAAGAGAGCGAGTGAGAAAAGGGATGGAAAATAGAGAGAGAGAGAAAGAGAAAAGGGGTGGAAAAGAAAGAAAGAGAGAGAGAGAGAGAGAGTAAATTTGATTCTGATATTTTGTGAGTTCACATTTCCAACTCAAGGCGAATTCTATGTGATCTCCTGTGGCTTCTATGCATCTCCTGTGTGAACACCAGACACTCATTGTTTGCGGAAGTACTCATGGATGCTAACGGCATAGCAATTTGAAAGTTATTGTGCTAGCAGTCTGCACCGAATATTAAAAATGTACTTCTATAAAACGCGTTTCAAAGGGAATCTTGTAACATGCGCATTTCTCTTTTTTTTTCTTTTTGTTTTTCTTTTTTTGTGTTTGGTAATAAAAAGCTAATTGGAGCAGATCGGCGGCGCCGCCTCTCGTCTTCTTATTAAAAATGCTCGAATTTCATGACCTTGTAATTCACGTTTTATGCGGCGTACGTGAGAGTGTGCTCCAGGTATGAATAAAGTAAAAAAATAAGAAAAAAAACCAAAGTTGTTCACCATTTGTGCCTTTTTTGTGGTTGCGAGGTTTAGCCTGCAGGGGGTGACGATGCGCAAGGATGGATTTAATGCCTTGGATGGATTTATTTTTATTTTCGTCACTCAAAATGGACATCACCCTTTTTTTTTTCTACCATCGTTTCCTTCTCTAGCCACTCATGTAAGCCACTTCGCTGGAGACTATGGCTCGCCACTAGGGATTATTATTGGTCACCAGAAGCAGGATTTTATCATTTATTAATAAGGGGGGGAAAAACGGTTTTGTGTATTTTCATGTTTTTACAATAGTAGTTTAATTTCATAATCATATTTTTGTTGTACCTGAAATTAAGGTAAAATTGAGTTAAAAAAAAAATAAAATAAATATATATATATATATATATATATATATATATATATATATTTATTTATTTATTTTCTGCTCAGCAATTTGTTAAGTTGGCAAACACACATTATATCTGTTTGAAATGGACCTGACCTTTTTCTTTCACTGTTTCCCTCTCAAGCCACCTGCCTGCAGGCTTGCCACTGCGCAGTATTGTTATCACCATGAGCAGGATTCTATCGGTTATCGGTTAGGAAAACGATAAAAACGTTTTTGTGCATCCCTTAAAGGTATTTTCATGTTTTGAAAATAGTTGATAACTTTTGTGATAGATTTTTTTTTGAACCCGGAATTTAGATACATTTATCGTGTTTTTTTTTTTTTTTTTTTTTTTTGACATATTTTTGATGCTCCAAAATTTAAGATGGCGTCAGTTTTTTTGCAGCACCAATGATCTCTGTTTGAAATGGACAGGACCTTCTTCTTCCACTGTTTCCTTCTCAAGCCACTCGCCTGCAGGATTGCCACTACGCAGTACTATTATCCGTCACCATAAGCAGGATTTTATCGGTTAACAGGTAGGAAAAATACACAAAATTTTTGTGCATCACTAAAAAGGTATTTCGATGTTTTTAAAACAGAAATTTGAATAAAGTATAGAAAAAGATTGTTTGTTTGTAAGCTTCAACTTTTCTTGATTTTTGTGCACTGAAGTTTAGCCTGCAGGAGGCGCCGATGCGCAAGGACGGATTTAATGCCGGGGATAGAATTCCAAACCCTCCACGCCCGCTTGGGATTGTTTGCCTTGCAGGCGACTAATCCTGCCGCATGAGTAGGTAGGGACACGGCAGAGGTATTTCACGATTTGCTTCTAAACAGAAAGGATTGCATTTTGTGTTTTGAAAACTGCAATTAAATGGGGAAAAAAACTCTTGTTAAGTACTTTAAACAGGCACATAGTATATGACAGTATTTTTAATTTGGAAAAGAAAAATAAATACTACACTATCCAAATCATACAATAGAAATACTACAGTAATAGTACAGAAATACAGCAGAAAACTAAATATCAAATGAATTAAAATAGCAACTTGATATATTATTTTGCTTTAATCTGAGTGTCTCAAAACCGATACTAATCCATCTAAAACAAATATTAAAAATAAATAAAACACGTAGATGTATGTATGTACTGTAAATTATTTCTCGACGCAAATGAGAAAAATTGGATATACCGTGCAGTAGTCACTCGCTGTATCGCGGTTTCGAAACTTAGCCGATTTTCATCATTGTGCATTGTGTTGTGCAGCAGACAACATACAGCGCATGCTACCACAGGGGCAGGTTGTATATTATTTCTCAACGCAAATTAGAAAAATTGGATATACAGTACAGTAGTCACTCACTGTATCGCGGTTTCGATACTTAGCTGATTTTCATTATTGTGCATTGTGTTGTGCAGCAGACAACACACAGCACATGCTACCACGAGGGCAGGTTGTATATTATTTCTCAACGTAAATGAGGAAAATTGGATATACAGTGCAGTAATCAGTCGCTGTATCGCGGGTTTTGATACTTAGCCGACTGTCATCGTTGTGCATTGTGTTGTGCAGCAGACAACACACAGCAAATGCTACCACGAGGTCAGGTTGTATATTAATTCCCAACGCAAATGAGGGAAATTGCAAATACAGGACAAAAGTCACTCGCTGCATCGCGGTTTTCGATACTTAGCCGATTGTCATCATTGTGTTGTGCAGCAGACAACACACAGCAAATGCTACCACGGGGGCAGGTTGTATATTATTTCTCAAGGCAAATAAGAAAAATTGGATAGACAGGACGGTAATCACTCGCTGTATCGCAGTTTCGATACTTAGCTGATTTTCATTATTGTGCATTGTGTTGTGCAGCAGACAACACACATCAAATGCTACCACAGGGGCAGGTTGTATATTATTTCTCAACGCAAATTAGAAAAATTGGATATACAGTACAGTAGTCACTCACTGTATCGCAGTTTCGATACTTAGCTGATTTTCATTATTGTGCATTGTGTTTTGCAGCAGACAACACACAGCAAATGCTACCACGAGGGCAGGTTGTATATTATTTCTTTACGCAAATAAGAAAAATTGGATATACAGTGCAGTAATCACTCGCTGTATCGCGGGTTTTGATACTTAGCCGACTGTCATCGTTGTGCAGCAGACAACACACAGCAAATGCTACCACGAGGTCAGGTTGTATATTAATTCCCAACGCAAATGAGGGAAATTGCAAATACAGGACAAAAGTCACTCGCTGCATCGCGGTTTTCGATACTTAGCCGATTGTCATCATTGTGTTGTGCAGCAGACAACACACAGCAAATGCTACCACGAGGGCAGGTTGTATATTCATTCTCAACGCAAATGAGAAAAATTGGATGTACAGGACCGCTGCGCGCGCATTGTTAAAGCAGATTGGCAGAGTTCAGTCAGTTTATAGCAGCCTTTTCACACAAAAAGATGGGAACAGCTTGAAAAAGCATGAAGTATGCCCTAGCAGCAACATAACTTCATTTTAGTCATCAAAGTCGTTCTTTTTATCGGCACTGGATTTCTTCCTTTGAAGGTACTGTAAAAATTGGCAAATTGGTCTTGAAATTACTTGAAAAGTGCTTGAATTTGGGAAAGGTGTGCGAACCCCTGTTATTTGTTTTTATAGCAAAGTATTTTACCGATTTCTAAGAAGCGTTTCTACTTTGAGTTTGGACTGTACTTTATATAATGTCCCATTTTTTTTCAAATAATAAGGTACTACAAGGATTTCTTCCTCCTGCGTACCAACAATGAGGAAGTAGTGCCAGGAAAATGAGAGTAAACGGGCCCCACCCTTGGCCACGCCTCCTGCATTCTCCAGGAAGCCCCTGTTCCTGGAGGCGGGCCAATCACCAAGCAGCGCCTTAAATACAAACCTTCCGACAGCCCGGTGGATTCGGGGTCCCTCCCGGAGCTGTAATCGGGCCCCTTCGACATGGACCGCTGCCCTTGTCCCTGCTTCCTCAGCCCCGAAGAGGCCGAAAGCCGGCGGATCAACCAGGCCATCGATCGGCAACTGGAACTCGACCGGAGACAGTACTCTAAATCCATCAAGCTCCTCTTTTTAGGTCAGTAGTTTTTTAATTAGGGTTCGTACGGGTGCTTGAAATCCTTAAACGCTTCGATTTTCAAAATCGTTTCAAAATGTTTTTGCTTCTTTAATGCCGTCGATCGGCAACTGGAACTCGACAAGAGACGGTACTCTAAATCCATCGAGCTCCTCTTTTTAGGTCAGTAGTTTTTCAATTAGGGTTCGTACGGGTGCTTGAAATCCTTAAACGCTTCGATTTTCAAAATCGTTTCAAAATGTTTTTGCTTCTTTAATGCCGTCGATCGGGAACTGGAACTCGACAAGAGACAGTACTCTAAATCCATCGAGCTCCTCTTTTTAGGTCAGTAGTTTTTCAATTAGGGTTCGTACGGGTGCTTGAAATCCTTAAACGCTTCGATTTTCAAAATCGTTTCAAAATGTTTTTGCTTCTTTAATGCCGTCGATCGGCAACTGGAACTCGACAAGAGACAGTACTCTAAATCCATCAAGCTCCTCTTTTTAGGTCAGTAGTTTTTTAATTAGGGTTCGTACGGGTGCTTGAAATCCTCAAACGCTTCCATTTTCAAAATCGTTTCAAAATGTTTTTGCTTCTTTAATGCCGTCGATCGGCAACTGGAACTCGACAAGAGACAGTACTTTAAATCCATCGAGCTCCTCTTTTTAGGTCAGTAGTTCTTCAATTAGGGTTCGTATGGGTGCTTGAAATCCTTAAACGCTTCGATTTTCAAAAAGTGCTTTCGACTGTTTGACTCTATAATGCTGCCAAGATGCCTGCTGTAGATAATTTTTAGAAAAGAATATACCTTTATTGTCATTGTTACACAATGGGTTGAACATATTGTGACCAATGTTCCCTCTAAGCTGCGTGTGCGCGTAATCGCGCACTACCCAGAGCTTTTCCGCGCATGAGAAAAATCTAGCCGGCTCCAAATTGTTAATTAAGAAGCGAATTAAGTCAAAGTTACAGTGCGTGAAGGTAAAAATACACGGGTTTCCCTGACGCTGTGTTTTAAATGCGGTATTTTGAAGTCGAGTCGAAGTAGAACGAAGTTGAGTAAAGTCAGTAGAGTTTTTCGAGAACCGGCTTCTTCGGCTCGGCTCACTAAAAGGAACTGGCTCTTTCGGGTCCTAAACGGCTCTTCAGGTTATTTTTGCTTCTTTCATCCCTATATGACCAAATATTATGTAAAATTATGCACAAAATGACTTAAAGGAAGGGAGGGAAATAGAACAAAAAAAAAATGAAAAAGTACTGAAACGCTGAGAAAAAAAGAAACAAAAGGAAGAGAAAAAAGAAGGAAAAATGTAGAAAAAAAAGCCAGAAAAAAAGAAAAGAAAGAAAAATGTAGGAAAAAAAGTAAATAGAGAACAAAAATAAAAAAGTTACAGCTAGGAAAAATAAACACAATGAGATTTTTTTTAAAGGAATGAGAAAAATTGGAAAAAAAACAGGGAAAAAGAAGAAAAAGTTTGTGTTGCATTCAAATAATTTCCAATAATTCCAAGTCAATCTTGTTGCTAACATTCTACTTCCACTAGAAATGTGATTAAATACAGTTCTCTATCGTTGCCATACTTGGGATTTCCGTTGCTCACTGTTGTTTCAAGCGTTGCTCCCCGACTTTGTGTGAGCGCTCAGACCCGTGGAAAATTACAGGCAACATTGATTGTGACAACGAAATTGGACGTGGCACTCCAGTTTCACATTTCACAGTGAGGATAAAAGAAAACAAAGAAGATGTTTGTATTGTCAAGTGGTTCATGTTTTTTCGGGTTTTAAGTCTTCTTATTTTCTTCATGCTGAGGTTTGAGTTTTTCCTTGCCCGCATGTTGGTTTTAGATCAGTGGATAGTTGCAATGTCAAGAACTAGAACAGAAACAGGACCCAATCGCGTGACGTTCTCACACATGCCTTTTATTTTACGGGAATTGGAGTCATGCATTTAGGAAGCCGGTCTGACTCGGAAGGACAGGAAGCCAGAGACCGACGATACCGATTCCAATTGCCCGAGTTGATATCGGACCGATGGGATCGATACCGGACAGGAAGGGACAGACGGGATTGACAACAAATCAGGATATCGATAACAGAAACCGAAGTAACAAACAAACAGGACAAAAACAGACGGAAACAAAACTGGAACCCGAAATTAAACGGTACAAAAATAAACTGGAACAATACCGGACTGGAGATATCACAGGAAAACAGAACCGAGACAGGCGGGGCCAATTGGGCACCATGGCAACCGTGACACACACGGGCGGGGCCAATTGATAACCATGACATGTAACCTGTGCAGTCAAATAATGGGGTTTGACTTCAGGGATTTTTTTTTTTTAATAACCTTCCCAAAATAAATGTAATTGCACCTCCAGTACTGTAGGGGGAAGTGTCGTTCTTTGTTTACATTTAGCCTCCACGCAGTTCATATAGCGTACAGCAGGGGTGTCAAACTCATTTTAACCCGGGGGCCACACGATAGAACAAACATTCTCTCAGGGGCCAGACTAGTAGATTAAAGAGAAAAAAAAGGGAGAAAGACATAAGAGAAAAATAGGGAGGGAGAGAGAAGTAGAGAGGGCAGGACAAAAAAAAGAGAAAGGGAGAAAGAGAGAGAGAGAGAAAAGAGAGAGAAAGAGGGAAAGAGAGAGAGAGAAAGAGGGAAAGAGAGAAACAAAATAGATGAAATGAGAAATAGAGAAGGGGTTAAAAGAGAGAAAGTATGAAATCCAAAGAGAAATACAAAGAGAGAAGAAGAAAAAGAGAAAGAGAGAAGGAGAAAGCAAGTGAGATGGAAAGAGAGAAAAATGAAAAAGGAAGAGAACAAAAGAAGGTAAAAAGACACAGAGAGGAAGAGGAACAAAGAAAGAGAAAAAGAGAGACAGCGAGAGTGAAAGAGAGATAGAGAGTGAGAGAAAAAGGAAGGAAGAGAGAGGGTGAGAGAAATCCAAGTACAGCGTTTTTGGCAACATGTGGATATATTTCAACCTGCGGCTCGTTTTTCTCTTGTGCTTCTCTAAGCGCTGTCTCGCGGGCCGGATTCAATCCCTTAGCGGGCCTGATTTGGCCCGCGGGCCGCCTGTTTGACAACTGTGGCGTACAGGCATGAGTATGAAGCGTAGACACAAAGTTCAAATGAAAAAAATATTTCACATGGATTCAGATACAGGCGACGAAAGATAGGGTAAAGAAATAAACAAAAGTCTCCTTCCGTCGCTCTTCACTGCGACCTTGAAGGGATACGAGCCTAATGTTGGCAGCGGACAGCATGAGGCCAAATGAATTAAGCATTACATTACAACCCAATCACGCTGAGGAAGAGGATTTCTTCTTCTGAGTGGGGACAGAAAATAACTGGTACTGTTGGTGGGATCACTGATAATGATAATGAATCGGTAATTATTATTCATTCGTTTTTATTGAACTGGAGAAATTGGAAAATTGGCATTGAAAGTCCTTGGAAAAGTGCTTGAATTTGGCCATATCAATATAAATGATCCAAGTTTACATTTTTTTTTACATCTACAAGCAAAAATGCATTTATTTTTTGTGTATAACTCACATTTTTAAAAAACAAATTAAAAAGTACTCGAATTTTGGGTGCATGTTATTTTAGTGTAAAATATCACTGACCTCAATCGCAAAACACCGGACGCAATGGGAATCGAGCCCGGGTTGCAGCTGCGAAAGTGCTGATGATCAAACACTAGACAGTTTGTGATATAAATGACGTATGAAAAGGCATTACTTTTATCTCAGTTATCACACTATTTTTATGCATGGTACCAGATACAACTGTTAGCAAATGGAGAACACATTTCTTTTCATCTCTTTTGTTTCTTATGTTTGTTTCTCTTTCTCTTTTTCTTTTTTTTCTCTTTCTCTCTCTTTCTCTTTCTCTTTGTTTTTTCTCTTTCTCTTTCTTTTTTCTCTTTCTCTTTATTTTTTCTCTATTTTCTCTCTTTTATTGTTCCACCCTCTACTTTTATTCTTTCTCTTTTTCTCTTTCTCTCTCTCTCTCTCTCTCTCTCTTTCCTTTTCTCTTTTTTTCTCTCTCTTTTCCTCCCTCACTATTTCTCTTTCATCTCTTTTGTTTCTTATGTTTTTTTCTTTCTCTTTCTCTTTTCTTTTCTCTCTCTCTCTTTTCTCTCTTTCTTAGTCCCACCCCCTACTTTTATCTCTTTCTCTCTCTCTCTCTCTCTCTCTCTCTCTCTCTCTTTCCTTTTCTCTTTTTCTCCCTCACTATTTCTCTTTCATCTCTTTTGTTTCTTATGTTTTTTTCTCTTTCTCTTTTTTTTTCTCTCTTTGCACTCTTTCTTTGTCCCACCCTCTCTTTCTCTTTTTTCTTTCTCCCTTTTTTCTTTCTCTCTAATCTACTAGTCCGGCCCCCGAAAGAATGTTTGTTCTATCATTTGGTCCCCGAGTTGAAATGAGTTTGACACCCCTGGTTTACGTTGCTAACATAATATATAGATATGTATATAGACATAGATGTGTAGATATATAGATAAATGTGTATACATACATAGATGTGTATATATAGATATATAGATGCTAATAGATCTATATAGATATAGGAATGCAATATCTCCTAAAGGAACTCAATTGTTGTCGTTTTTCAGGTAATTTCAGGTCCATTTCTAACTGGAAACGGTGGTTCAAATCATATTATTTCGTATGATTTTTCCGCCATACTGATTTAATGACTTCCCTGTTTTAGGAGCCCTAAACAAACACCGACGCGCCGCTTTCGTTTTCATCCCTCTCCAGAACTTTCTGGAAGGTCCTCCTCCGCTTTTCCAGCGCCAAACCGGTTGAAGCGGTTCCCAAAAAGAAAGAATTTGTTTCGCCGCCTCGGCTAATTAGTCCGTAACGAAAGTAGGGCGTGGACCGGGGCTGTCAAACGGGCGGCCAGACAACGCTCGGAGAAGCGCAAGAGAAAAACGAGCTGCAGCTTGAAATATATCCACTTGATGTTGCCAAAGCCAGGTGCCTCTCACTTAGACACTGTACTTGTATTTATTTATTTATTTATTCTCCTCTCTTTCTTTTGCTCTTTCTTTCTCTTTCTTTCTTTCTCTCTTTCTTTCTCTTTCTTTCTTTCTCACTTCCTTTCTCTTTCTCTTTCTCTCTTTCTCTCTTTCTTTGTCTTTCTTTCTCTTTCGCTCTTTTTTCTCTTTTGCTCTTTCGCTCTTTCTTTCTCTTTTGCTCTTTCTTTCTCTTTCGCTCTTTCTTTATCTTTCTTTCTCTCTTTTTTTCTCTTTCTTTCTCTCTTTCTTTCTTTCTTTCGCTCTGTCTTTCGCTCTTTCTTTCGCTCTTTCTTTCTCTCTTTCTTTCTCCCTTTCTTTCTTTCTCTCTTTCTTTCTTTCTTTCTTTCTCTTTCGCTCTTTTTTCTCTTTTGCTCTTTCGCTCTTTTGCTCTTTCTTTCTCTTTCGCTCTTTCTTTATCTTTCTTTCTCTCTTTCTTTCTTTCTTTCGCTCTTTCTTTCTTTCTTTCGCTCTTTCTTTCTTTCTCTCTTTCTTTTGCTCTTTCTTTCTCTTTCGCTCTTTCTTTTTTGCTCTTTCTTTCTTTCTCTATTTCTTTCTCTCTCTTTCTTTTGCTCTTTCTTTCTCTTTTGCTCTTTCTTTCTTTCTCTTTCTTTCTTTCTCTATTTCTTTCTCTTTCTTTCTTTCTCACTTCCTTTCTCTTTCTTTCTTTCTCTCTTTCTTTGTCTTTCTTTCTCTTTCGCTCTTTTTTCTCTTTTGCTCTTTCGCTCTTTCTTTCTCTTTTGCTCTTTCTTTCTTTCTCTCTTTCTTTCGCTCTTTCTTTCTTTCTCTCTTTCTTTCTCTCTTTCTTTCTTTCTCTCTTTCTCTCTTTGTCTTTCTTTCTCTTTCGCTCTTTTTTCTCTTTTGCTCTTTCGCTCTTTCTTTCTCTTTTGCTCTTTCTTTCTCTTTCGCTCTTTCTTTCTCTTTCTTTCTCTCTTTCTTTTTCTTTCTCTCTTTCTTTCTTTCTTTCGCTCTTTCTTTCTTTCTCTTTCTTTTGCTCTTTCTTTCTTTCTCTTTTGCTCTTTCTTTCTCTTTTGCTCTTTCTTTCTCTTTCTTTCTCTTTCGCTCTTTCTCTCTTTCTTTCTTTCTCTTTCTCTCTTTCTTTCGCTCTTTCTCTCTTTCTTTCGCTCTTTCTTTCTCTTTTGCTCTTTCTTTCTCTTTCGCTCTTTCTCTCTTTCTCTTTCTTTCTCTTTTTCTCTTTCTTTCTTTCTTTCTCTCTTTCTTTCTCTCTATCTTTCTTTCTTGCTCTTTCTTTCTCTCTTTCTCTCTAATCTAACAGTCCGGCCCCCGACAGAATGTTTGTTCTCTCGTGTGGCCCCCGGGTTAAAATGAGTTTGACACCCCTGGCGTTGACAAAACCGGCGTTGACAAAAACCGGCCTATCCACTCCTAAAGAGGTTTCTTTGTGTGTGTGTTCCCCTCCCGGCCACTAGGGACAGCGGAGAGCGGCAAGAGTACCTTCCTCAAGCAGATCCGCATCCTGCACGGCAACGGTTACTCGGAGGCTCAGCGAAAGACCTTCGTCCGGTTGGTGTGCCAGAATACCGTGACCTTCATTCAGACCCTGATCCAGGCCATGACGGTCCTCAAGGTCAACTACGAAAACAGCGGGAACATTGTGAGTTATATGCCACCGGTGGAATATTCAGGCTCAGATGCAGCCGAGCCTCTCTCCCCCTTTCTTACGTCCCTCTGTCCCAAACACTACCCACCTCGCACCTTCTGATTGGATAACCAGGTTCTGCAGGTTGTATACAATTTTAAAAAAAATGGATATACAGAAAAGTAATCACTTGCTGAATCGTGGTTTTGATACCTAGCCGACTGTCATCATTGTGTTGTGCAGCAGACAACACGCAGGAAATGCTACCATGGGGGCAGGTTGTAAATTATTTCTCAACGCAAATGAGAAAAATTGGATATACAAGGAAAACTAAGCCTAGTTCGATACTTCTGGCCGGTTTAATTTGTCACTTTTTTCCTTCTCTAGCCACTTTTATCAGCCAGTTGGTTGCAGTTTAAGGCTCGCTGCTACAGTGATTTTTAGCTGCTTCCTTTTCTTTCTTTAGTGTCACCCGCATTTTACGGCTGGTAAGTTATTTTTAGAGCTGCTTTTCTTTTTGTTTAGTGTTACTCGACTTTTACAGCTTGTCATGTAAGCGAACGAAGCCAAGTCCGATGATTTCGGCCTGTTTAATTGTTTCCACTTTTTCCTTCTCTAGCCACCTGTATCAGCCAGTTGGTTGCAATTAAGGCTCGCTGCTACAGTGATTTTTAGCTGCTTCCTTTTTATTCTTTGGTGTCACTCGCCTTTTACAGTTGGACATGTAAGCGAATTTAGCTTAGTCCAATGATTCCGGCCTGTTTAATTTTTTCCACTTTTTCCTTCTCTAGCCACCTATATTAGCCAGTTGGTTGCAGTTTAAGGCTCGCTGCTAGTTATTTTTAGCTGCTTCCTTTTTATTCTTTGGTGTCACTCGCCTTTTACAGTTGGTCATGTAAGCGAATTTAGCTTAGTCCAATGATTTCGGCCTGTTTAATTTTTTCCACTTTTTCCTTCTCTAGCCACCTATATCAGCCAGTTGGTTGCAGTTTAAGGCTCGCTGCTAGTTATTTTTAGCTGCTTTTCTTTTTGTTTAGTGTCACTCGCCTTTTACAGTTGGTCATGTAAGCGAATTTAGCTTAGTCCAATGATTCCGGCCTGTTTAATTTTTTCCACTTTTTCCTTCTCTAGCCACCTATATCAGCCAGTTGGTTGCAGTTTAAGGCTCGCTGCTAGTTATTTTTAGCTGCTTTTCTTTTTGTTTAGTGTCACTCGCCTTTTACAGTTGGTCATGTAAGCGAATTTAGCTTAGTCCAATGATTCCGGCCTGTTTAATTTTTTCCACTTTTTCCTTCTCTAGCCACCTATATCAGCCAGTTGGTTGCAGTTTAAGGCTCGCTGCTAGTTATTTTTAGCTGCTTTTCTTTTTGTTTAGTGTCACTCGCCTTTTACAGTTGGTCATGTAAGCGAATTTAGCTTAGTCCAATGATTCCGGCCTGTTTAATTTTTTCCACTTTTTCCTTCTCTAGCCACCTATATCAGCCAGTTGGTTGCAGTTTAAGGCTCGCTGCTAGTTATTTTTAGCTGCTTTTCTTTTTGTTTAGTGTCACTCGCCTTTTACAGTTGGTCATGTAAGCGAATTTAGCTTAGTCCAATGATTTCGGCCTGTTTAATTTTTTCCACTTTTTCCTTCTCTAGCCACCTATATCAGCCAGTTGGTTGCAGTTTAAGGCTCGCTGCTAGTTATTTTTAGCTGCTTTTCTTTTTGTTTAGTGTCACTCGCCTTTTACAGTTGGTCATGTAAGCGAATTTAGCTTAGTCCAATGATTCCTGCCTGTTTATTTTTTTCCACTTTTTCCTTCTCTAGCCACCTATATCAACCAGTTGGTTGCAGTTTAAGGCTCGCTGCTAGTTATTTTTAGCTGCCACCTTTTTGTCCTTTAGTGTCACTCGCCTTTTACAGATGGTCATGTAAGCGAATTTAGCTCACTCCAATGATTCTGGCCTGTTTCATTTTTTTTCCACCTTTTCCTTCTCTAGCCACCTATTTGGTTGCAGTTTAAGGCTCGCTGCTACAGTTATTTTTAGCTGCTTTTCTTTTTGTTCTTTAGTATCACTCGCCTTTTACAGCTGGTCATGTAAGCAAACTAAGCCTAGTCTGATAACTCCGTCTGGTTAAATTTTTCACGTTTTCCTTCTCTAGCCACCTATATCAGCCAGTCTGTTGCAATTAAGGCTCGCTGCTTCCTTTTTATTCTTTGGTGTCACTCGCCTTTTACAGTTGGTCATGTAAGTGAACGAAGCCAAGTCCGATGATTTCGGCCTGTTTAATTGTTTCCACTTTTTCCTTCTCTAGCCACCTGTACCAGCCAGTCGGTTGCAGTTTAAGGCTCGCCGCCACAGTTGTTTTTAGCCGCTATTCGAAACCGTAAAGTGAAAACTCGGCGAGGCGGGTGGCACGGTATCCCAGAGGTCTCCTGTAAAGTTAACACTAGCGCCCCCTTGTGGCCGTTACAGGATCTGGCCGAGCGCATCAGCCAAGTGGAGGCGGAGAAGGTCAACAGGTTGGAGGGATGGCAAGTCAAAGCCATCAAACTTCTGTGGAGCGATCGAGGCCTTCAGAGATGCTACGAGCGAAGACGGGAGTTCCATCTCTCCGACTCTGCAAACTAGTAGGGTTTTTATTTTGGGGCGTAAAAAAAAAAAAGAAATAAAAACCAAAAGTGCTTATTGACTCCACCGCCGTTTCAGTTTCTTGGATGACGTGGACCGGATCAGCGCCCAGAGTTACGTCCCCAGCTTGCAGGACATCTTGAGGGTCCGCGTCCCCACCACGGGGATCATCGAGTACCCCTTTCGAATCAAGGGAGCCCAATTCAGGTGAATCTTCAGAGATTTTTGTTTTGTTCTAGGGCTTTTTCATATTCCACCTTTTTATTTAAACATCGAGTGAATTTTCATTCATCGAACCAAAAACGGATTTTCCTATTTCTCCATTTTTATTTTACGCTTTGAGACACGTTTCGAATTTTTTACTCGTCATTTATTATATTTTGGCGGGAAAATATGACGACAAAATTAAATTGACTGTTTATTCTATCTATCTATCTCTCTATCTCTAGATCTATCTATGTATATATATCTACCTATATATCTATCTATATATGTATCTCTATCTATCTATATATCTATCTCTATCTATATATCTATCTATATCCATCTATAAATCTATCTATATATCTATCTCTATCTGTATGTCTCATCTCATCTCATTAGCTGCACCGCTTATCCTCAGTAGGGTCGCAGGGGTGCTGGAGCCCATCCCAGCAATCATCGGGCAGTGGGCAGGGGACATATATAATATCTATATCTATATCTCTATCTATCTATCTCTATCTATATATCTTCTATCTATGTCTATCTCTAAATCTGGCTATCGCGATATCTATATCAGTCTATTGCTATCTCTATCTCTATGTATCTATCACTATATCTATCTTTATTTATGTCTATCTCTATATCTGTCTATCGCTATCTCTATATCTATCTCTATCTCTATCTTTCTGTATCTATCTATGTCTATATCTGCCTATCTTTATCTCTATATCTGTCTATTGCTTTCTCTATTTCTACCTATGTATCTGTCTCTATATCTATCTCTATACATATCTATATCTCTTTTGCTTTATCTATATCTGTCTATCGCTTTCGCTATATCTGTCTATCGCTATCTCTATATCTATCTCTATATATACATATTTCTATATCTATATCTATTTCAATATCTATCTAACTCTATCTATATCTATCTCTATATATATCTATGGCTATCTCTATATCTTTCTATGGCTATGTCTATTTCTATATCTATCTATCTCTATCTCTATATCAATCTATCTCTATCAATATTGGTCTGCCTGTCTCCCCCCTCTCACACTATCTATCTATCTCTATCTATCTATCTAGACGTCTATCTATCTAACTATCTAGACGTCTATCTAACTAGACATCTATCCATCTATCTATCTAGACAACTATCTCTATCTAGACGTCTATCTAGATTTCTATCTGTCTATCTAGACGTCTAAGTATCTATCTAGACGTCTATCTATCAATCTCTATCTATCTAGACGTCTATCTAGACGTCTATCTAACTAGACATCTATCCATCTATCTATCTAGACGTCTATCTATCTAGACGTCTATCAATCTCTATCTATCTAGACGTCTATCTATCTCTATCTATCTAGACGTCTATCTAACTAGACATCTATCCATCTATCTATCTAGACGTCTATCTCTATCTAGACGTCTATCTCTATCTAGACGTCTATCTAGATTTCTATCTGTCTATCTAGACGTCTATCTATCAAACTCTATCTTTCTAGACGTCTATCTATCTCTATCTAGACGTCTATCTAGACGTCTATCTAACTAGACATCTATCTATCTAGACGTCTATATCTAGACGTCTATCTAGATTTCTATCTGTCTATCTAGACGTCTAAGTATCTATCTAGACGTCTATCTATCAATCTCTATCTATCTAGACGTCTATCTCTATCTAGACGTCTATCTAGATTTCTATCTGTCTATCTAGACGTCTATCTATCAATCTCTATCTTTCTAGACGTCTATCTATCTCTATCTAGACGTCTATCTAGACGTCTATCTAACTAGACATCTATCCATCTATCTATCTAGACGTCTATATCTAGACGTCTATCTAGATTTCTATCTGTCTATCTAGACGTCTAAGTATCTATCTAGACGTCTATCTATCAATCTCTATCTATCTAGACGTCTATCTAGACGTCTATCTAACTAGACATCTATCCATCTATCTATCTAGACGTCTATATCTAGACGTCTATCTAGATTTCTATCTGTCTATCTAGACGTCTAAGTATCTATCTATCTATCTAAGAAAGCCCTTTTAGAAAGAATCTCATAAAAGGCCTGTTCGGCATTTGCGAAAAGCCACAAATAGCAAGTGGAACAAGGTGGTCTGGTCAGATGAGACCAACATCGAAATTTTTGGGCTGAATGCAAAGTTTGGCATACGGGTAACACCGCACATCTCCCTGAAAACACAGTCCCCACTGTCAAGCATGGTGGTGGCAGCATCGTGCTCTAGGGTGGGCTTTCTTCACGGGGACTGGGAAGATGCTTAGAGGTGATAGGAAGATGTACGGAGCTAAAAACAGGGCGGTTCTGGCAGAATATCTGTTGGGAGTCTGCAAGAGAGTGGCTAGAAAATGAAACCGTGGTAAGTGAGTTCATTCTTTTAACATGTGCCTTGTAAAAACAGGATGGTGGACGTGGGCGGTCAACGCGCGGAAAGGAGGAAGTGGATCCACTGCATGGACAACGTGGTCTCCATCATCTTCCTGGCCGCCCTCAACGAGTACGACAGCGTCATGCTCGATAACCCGGACCATGTAAGCCAGGGGTGTCCGACTCGTTTGAACTCGGGGGGCCACACCATAGAACAAACATTCTGTCGGGGGCCGGACTAGAAGATCAAAGAGAAGGAAAAAGAGAGATAAAGAAATTAGAAAAAGAGGGAGGGAAGAGAAGAAACAAGAGAGAAAACAAAAGAGATTAAAAGAGAAGTCGTGAGAGAGGGGGAAAGAAAGGGAGAGGAAGAAAGAAATCCAAAGAGAAAAAGAAAGACAGAAGGAGATAAAAGAGCAAAGAAAGTGTGAAGGGTAGGGAGAGAAAGAGAGTGAGAGAGGAGAGAGAGAGAGAAAATAAGTGTGTGAGAGAGAGAGAGAGAGACAGAGAGAGAAAATAAGTGTGAGAGAGAGACAGAGAGAGAAAAAAAATAAGTGTGAGAGAGAGAGAAAATAAATGTGTGTGAGAGAGAGAAAATAAATGTGTGTGAGAGAGAGAGAGAGAGAGAGAAAATAAGTGTGTGAGAGAGAGGGAGAAAATAAGTGTGTGAGAGAGAGAGAGAGAGAAAATAAGTGTGAAAGAGAGAGAGGGAGAAAATAAGTGTGTGAGAGAGAGGGAGAAAATAAGTGTGAAAGAGAGAGAGAGAGAGAAAATAAGTGTGTGAGAGAGAGGGAGAAAATAAGTGTGAAAGAGAGAGAGAGAGAGAAAATAAGTATGTGAAAGAGAGAGAAAATAAGTGTGTGAGAGAGAGAGAGAGAGCAATTAAGTGTGTGAGAGAGAAAATAAGTGTGTGAGAAAGAGAAAATAAGTGTGTGAGAGAGCGCAAATAAGTGTGTGAGAGGGAGAGAGTGAGAAAATAAGTGTGTGAGAGAGAGAGAGAAAATAAGTGTGTGAGAGAGAGAGAAAATAAGTGTGTGAGAGAGAGAGAGAGAGAGAGAAAAAAAGTGTGTGAGAGAGAGGGAGAAAATAAGTGTGAAAGAGAGAGAGAGAGAGAAAATAAGTATGTGAAAGAGAGAAAATAAGTGTGTGAGAGAGAGAGAGAGAGAGAGAGAGAGAGAGAGAGAAAATAAGTATGTGAAAGAGAGAGAAAATAAGTGTGTGAGAGAGAGAGAGCAATTAAGTGTGTGAGAGAGCGCAAATAAGTGTGTGAGAGGGAGAGAGGGAGAAAATAAGTGTGTGAGAGAGAGAGAGAGAGAGAAAATAAGTGAGTGAGAGAGAGAGAGATTTGAAAGTCCTTAAAACGTTGGATTTGGCTGTGAAAAAGGTGTACAAACCCTGACTTAAATCCATTGTCTCCACCCACCCTTTGCATCCGCTCGTTACTCCACTGAACCAGCTCAAGTCACATCACACCATAATTCAATACAAATTTCATTTCCCCTTACTGTATATGACACATAAGTAGTACTTTGTATTTTGTTCTTTTACTGTCTTGGGGTGCTGAGGGTTCAGAACGCATAGCCAAAAGATGGAGAAGAGACCGGCATTTCCACACGGGGGCAGATTTCATTTCTTCAATAATTTAGCGAAGTGAACCGCATCGAATATATAGCCGAATTAGTGTCGCTCGAGTCTGTCAAGCCTCCTCTCTCGATCTTCTGCTTTCATCTACAAGTTTTTTTCCCGCAAGCCGGTGTGCCGGCTCCTCCCATGGGCGTGCCAGGAAAGCCCCCACGTGGGGTCCACTCCCTCGCCTCGATGTCTGGAGAAACTCAAAACAGCAGAGCGTTTATCAAAAACAATGCCTGCCGTCCTTCGTCAGAGTCCTGTTATCAAAATTCCCCAGCCAAAACATTTTGCATTTGGACCTGAAGCCCACTCCGTGAAAATCTTCATTGCGCTCGATAAATGTAACTTGTATTTCATCGTATAAAATCCTTTATAGTCAAATCCTTCAGCAGGGGAACATGAAAAAGACAAGCAACGATCCGACGGCTTTTGCTGGTGGCACTGTCCTTAATCACCCCTCTCCTAATTAGCGACGCTATCCCTCACTATACAACAATTCACGTCGTATCCCGGGGTTCTATCGTACGTTTTATGATTGAATCCTGAAAATTATTTTTCTTGTTTTCTTCAGAACCGCTTACAAGAAAGCCTGGCTATGTTCGAGATTATTGTCAAGTACCCGTGGTTTAGCCAGACCTCCTTCATCCTCTTCCTGAACAAGAAAGATCTCCTGGAGGAGAAGGTCCAGCGTTCCAACGTGGCCGATTACTTCCCCGAGTACAAGGGTACGTGAGCCTTTCTGCTTTGTACCGTCAATTCCGCACCTGATTATAAGCCGCACCCACCACATTTGAAGAGGATAACCGCTTTTTGTACTTACACAAGCCGCGCCTGTATACAAGCCGCATGCGCCCACATGAAAACACAATCACAAAATTAACCCAAACCCGACTTTGAGTCCCGCGATTGTAACTGAATATAAAGTACACAGTCCAAAAACCGCAGCCGGCAAAATGAACGGAAAATGATACCGGTACTTAAGGTTTGAGGCAGACCTGCAGAGTCTGGGTTGAATGTTGTGTTTTCAAGGACAAAAGATACTTAAATTGCACTCTATATCTCTCTCTCTATCTCTCTCTATCTACATCTACCTTTCTCTATCTACATCTCTATACCTCTATCTCTATCTACCTCTCTCTATCTCTGTCTCTTTCTCTACCTCTCTCTCTCTCTCTCTATCTCTCTATCTCTCTATCTATCTATCTATCTATCTACATCTACCTCTTTCTATCTACATCTACATCTTTATCTCTCTAGCTCTCTATCTCTCTCTATCTACATCTCTATCTCTCTAGCTCTCTATCTCTCTCTATCTACATCTCTATCTCTCTAGCTCTCTATCTCTCTCTATCTACATCTCTATCTCTCTAGCTCTCTATCTCTCTCTATCTACATCTCTATCTCTCTAGCTCTCTATCTCTCTCTATCTACATCTCTATCTCTCTAGCTCTCTATCTCTCTCTATCTACATCTCTCTACCTCTATCTACCTCTCTATCTACATCTCTATATCTATCTGTCTATCTACATCTACCTCTCTCTATCTACATCTACCTCTCTCTATCTACATCTTTCTACCTCTATCTACCTCTCTATCTACATCTACCTCTCTCTGTATTTCTCTATTTCTGTAACTGAATATAAAGTACACAGTCCAAAAACCGCAGCCGGCAAAATGAACGGAAAATGATACCGGTACTTAAGGTTTGATGCAGACCTGCAGAGTCCGGGTCCCGTTGAAAATAATCCAAGGGAAAAAAAGTATATTTCCAAAGGTAAGGGTGGGAAAAATATATATCCACTATTGTCCGCCGTGTCCACAAACAGGTCTCACCTTTACTCCACTTCCCATCAGCCTGCGTTTGCTCCACCCCTTCTTTTTGATTCGCACGTGGAAAACATATCAGAATAAGTCTCTCAAATATATACATTACAAAAATATACAGTTGCAGTTACATATTATACACGGTTACACATATTCACAAAGAAAGACGGTACACCGAGAGAGTTTTCAAAGCTTTATTAATCATAATATAACTTTCATCCCAAACCGTGCCTGTGACAGGTAGCAATACGCTACTAGCAACACGCTCTCAACACAGTGGGTCTGTTAAAAAAAAAACATACCGTACTTGTAAAAATCACGGTAAACCTCTTCCTCTTTATAACTGTCTTCCCCAATATCGGACAGAAACCTTGTCGTATAGACAATTTGTGCACAAGCTAAGAAGTTGCAGTCTTCCTCGGCGCATATATTCCACCGGTCTAAATCTTACCTTTTGTACTCGAGCGCCGAAAAATGACATAAATTGGCCGCATCACTGAATAAGTCGCAGGGTTGAACGTTTGGGAAAAAAAGTAGCGGCTTATAGTCCGGAATTTACGGTAATTGTATTTGAATGTGGAGGCGTTCCACCAGGTTGGATTCTCCGCCCACTGATGTTTTCATGGCATCTGTTATTCAGTGAGAATATGGATGGTAAAGATAAAGAAAGATAAAGAAAGTACAATGATGATCAGATGATTTTGTTACACTTTAGAAGTCATATTTAGGATTTACTTTGCAAAATTAGACATTTTGGAAATTTAGAATACTGTTTTTCCACATTTGGATTTTTTTTTATTGAAATAAAAAAAGAACTTTCTCGCGAGGAGTCTCTTTCTGTCTCTTTTCTGTTCTCTTTTCTCTTTCTTTCTCTCCATTTCTCTTTCTCCTTTCTTCTCATGCCTTTTTCTTTTTCTCCCTTTTCTCTTGCGCTCGTTCCCCTTTGCTGTCTTTCTTTCTTTTTTTGGTCTTTTTTTTTTTTCCTTGTTTTTTTTCCTTCTTTCTTTTTCTTTATCTTTCTTTCTTTCCCTGTTTCTCTGTCTCTTTCTTTCTGTAATTCTTTCTCTTTCCATTCCTATCTGTGTTTATTTTTGTCTTTATTTTTGCTGTAGTTCCCCTTTGCTCTTTTTTTCTTTCTTTGTTTTCTTAGTTTTTTTTCTTTATTTTCCTTTTTCTTTTTTTCTTTTTCTTTCTTTTTTTCTTTCCCTGTTTCTCTGTCTCTTTCTTTTTATAATTCTTTCTTTTTTCATTCCTATCTGTTTATTTTTGTCTTTCTCCCTTTATTTTTGCTTGCTGTAGTTCCCCTTTGCTCTTTTTTTCTTTGTTTGTTTTCTTTAGTTTTTTTTCTTTATTTTCCTTTTTCTTTTTTTCTTTTTCTTTCTTTTTTTCTTTCCCTGTTTCTCTGCCTCTTTCTTTCTATAATTCTTTCTCTTTTCATTCCTATCTGTGTTTATTTTTGTCTTTCTCCCTTGATATTTGCTTGCTGTAGTTCCCCTTTGCTCTTTTTTTCTTTGTTTTTATTCTTTATTTTCTTTTTTTCTTTTTTTCCTTTTCTTTCTGTTTTTCTGTCTCCTTTTCTCTCTGTATTTCTTTTTTCATTCATATCTCTTTATTTTTGTCTTTCTCCCTTTTTCTCGCTCTAGTTCCCCTTAGCTCTTTCTTTTTTTCCTTTTTTTTTCTTTCTCAGTCTATTCTCTTTCTCTCTCTGTAGTTCTGTCTTTCTCTTTCTTTACTTCTTTCTTTTCCTCTCTCTTTCTATTGAATTGTCTCTTCTTTCTCCTTATTTCTTTCTCTTGTACTTTCTCTTTTCTATCTTTCTCTCCATCTATCTTTTTGCCTCTCATACTCTTTCTCTTTCTTCACTTTTATCTCTCTCTCTCTTGCTCTTACTCTCTTTCTATTTATTTCTCTCTCTCTCTCTCCTCCTTGCTCTCTTTCTCCTTACTTTTTTCTCCCGTTCTTTCTCTTTCTCCCTTTATTTTTGCTTGCTGTAGTTCCCCTTTGCTCTTTCTTTTCTTTGTTTGTTTTCTTAGTTTTTTTCTTTATTTTCTTTTTTCTTTTTTTCCTTTTCTTTCTGTTTTTCTGTCTCCTTTTCTCTCTGTATTTCTTTTTTCATTCATATCTCTTTATTTTTGTCTTTCTCCCTTTTTCTCGCTCTAGTTCCCCTTAGCTCTTTCTTTTTTCCTTTTTTTTCTCTTTCTCTCTCTGTATTTCCGTCTTTCTCTTTCTTTACTTCTTTCTTCCCCTCTCTCTTACTATTGATTTGTCTCTTCTTTCTCCTTATCGCTTTCTCTTGTACTTTCTCTTTTCTATCTGTCTCTCCATCTATCTTTTTGCCTCTCATACTCTTTCTCTTTCTTCACTTTTATCTCTCTCTCTCTTGCTCTTACTCTCTTTCTATTTACATATCTCTCTCTCTCTCTCTCCTCCTTGCTCTCTTTCCCTCTCTTGGTCTCTTTCTCTTTCCTTTTTTTCTCCCGTTCTTTCTCTTCTCCTTTCTCCCTCTCGTGCTCTCTCTTTCCCTTCTTTCCCGGCCCCCGTGAATTCTCCTTTATCTCAGTCGGACGCTAGTACACCAATGCCGACTGGTCTTTCTCAGCACCCTTGTAACGTCAACTCTTGGATTGAACCCGGGGACTTTTTTCGCCGGCAGGGCCCCCGAGGGACGCCAAACGCGCCCGAGAATTCTTCCTGGAGCTTTACAAGGCCCCTCACAAGGGCCACAACAAGCCCCTTTTCATGCACTACACCTGCGCCACCGACACCACCAACGCCAGGGTGGTCTTCAAATGCGTGGAGAACACGCTCTTCCAGGAAATCCTCAGCTTCAGCTACGATCAAGTTTAGCTAACCAAAACCGCACTCGGCTCAGGTGACGGACTCTAGAACAGGGGTGTCGGACTCATTTTAACCCGGGGGGCCACACCATAGAACAAACATTCTGTCGGGGGCCGGACGAGTAGATTAAAGAGAAAGAAAAAGAGAGATCAAGAAATAAGAGAAAGAGGGAGGGAAAAGGAGAGAGGGCGGGATAAAGGAAGAAAAGAGAGGGAGAGAGCGTGAGAAACAAAAGATGAAAAGTCGTGAGAGAGGGGGAAAAGAAAGAGGAAGAAAGAAATCCAAAGAGAAATAGAAAGACGGAGGGAGAGAAAAGAGAAAAGAAAGCGTTGAAGGGTAGGGAGAGAAAAGAGAGAAAAGGAAAAAAGGAAGTTACAGCAAAAGAAGTTAAAAAGACACAGAGAGAGAAAGAGACAAAGAGCAACAAAGGAAGAGAAAAAGAGAGACACAGAGAGTGAAAGAGACAGAGTGGGAGAGAAGGGGTGGAAAAAAAGAGGGAGGAAGAAAGAAATCCAAAGAGAAATAGAAAGACAGAAGGAGAGAAATGAGAAAAGAAAGCACGAAGGGTAGGAAGAGAAAAGAGAGAAAAGGAAAAAATGAAGTTAGAGCAAAATAAGTTAAAAAGACACAGAGAGAGAAAGAGACCAAGAGCAACAAAGGAAGAGAAAAAGAGACACAGAGAGTGAAAGAGGCAGAGTGGGAGAAAAGGGGTGGGAAAGAAAGAGAGAGGAAGATAGAAATCCAGAGAGAAATAGAAGAAGGAGAGAAAAGAAAGGCTAGGAAGAGGGAAAGAGAAAAGAGGGAAAAGGAAAAAAGGGAAGTTAGAGCAAAAGAAGTTAAAAAGACACACAGAGAGAAAGAGACAAAGAGCAACAAAGGACGAGAAAAAGAGAGACACAGAGAGTGAAAGACAGTGGGAGAAAAGGGGTGGAAAAGAAAGAGAGAGGAAGAAAGAAATCCAAAGAGAAATAGAAAGACAGAAGGAGAGAAAAGAGAAAAGAAAGCGTGAAGGGTAGGAAGAGAAAAGGAAAAAAGGAAGTTAGAGCAAAAGAAGTTACAAAGACACAGAGAGAGAAAGAGACAAAGAGCAACAAAGGAAGAGAAAAAGAGAGACACAGAGCGTGAATGAACAGAGTGGGGGAAAAGAAAGGGAGGAAGAAAGAAATCCTAAGAGAAATAGAAAGACAGAAGGAGAGAAAAGAAAGCGTGAAAGGTAGGAAGAGAAAAAGAGAAAAGAGAGAAAAGGAACAAAGGAAGTTAGAGCAAAAGATGTTAAAAGACACAGAGAAAGAGACAAAGCGCAACAAAGGAAGAGAAAAAGAGAGAGAGAGGGAGAGCGAAAGAGAGAATATAAAAACCAAAGATAAAAAGAGAAATAGTGAAAGAGTGGGAAAGAAAGAGAGAAAGAGAAAGAAATCCAAAGATAAATAGAAAGAAAGAGAAAAGGAGAGAAAGAGAGACAGGGCAAGCAAGAGAGAAAGTGAGCAAAGAGAGGAAAAAGGAAGGAGAGCAAAATAAGGTCAAAAGACACAGGGAGAAAGAGACAGAGGAACAAAGAAAGAGAAAAAGAGAGTGAAAGAGAGTGAGAGAATAAGTGAGGAAGAGAGAGAAAGAGCCTCCACATTCCAAAAATCCCTTTTCTATATTTTTATATGCGTGGTTAGTGCAACTGTGGCGCAGTTCTGAGGTCATGGGTTCAAATCCAGCGACCAACTTTCCTGTGTGGAGTTTGCATGTTCTCCCTGTGCTTGCGTGGGTTTCTTCCGGGCACTGCGGTTTCCTCCACATTCCAAAAATCCCTTTTTTATATTTTTATATGAGGTTAGTGCAACTGTGGAGCAGTTCTGAGGCCATGGGTTCAAATCCAGCTACCTGCTTTTCTGTGCGGAGTTTGCATGCTCTCCCCGTGCTTGCGTGGGTTTCCCCCGGGCACTGCAGTTTCCTCCACATTCCAAAAATCCCTTTTTTATATTTTTATATGAGTGGTTAGTGCAACTGTGGCACAGACTTGAGGTCATGGGTTCAAATCCAGCGACCAACTTTCCTGTGTGGAGTTTGCATGTTCTCCCTGTGCTTGCGTGGGTTTCTTCCAGGCACTGCGGTTTCCTCCACATTCCAAAAATCCCTTTTTATATTTTTATATGAGGTTAGTGCAACTGTGGCACAGAACTGAGGTCATGGGTTCAAATCCAGCGACCAACTTTCCTGTGTGGAGTTTGCATGTTCTCCCTGTGCTTGCGTGGGTTTCTTCCAGTCACTGCGGTTTCCTCCACATTCCAAAAATCCCTTTTTTATATTTGTATATGAGTGGTTAGTGCAACTGTGGCACAGACTTGAGGTCATGGGTTCAAATCCAGCGACCAACTTTCCTGTGTGGAGTTTGCATGTTCTCCCTGTGCTTGCATGGGTTTCTTCCGGGCACTCCGGTTTCCTCAACATTCCAAAAACATGCATGTCAGGTTAAATTGCCGGTCCAAATTGTCCCTAGGTGTGAACGAGCGAGCGAATTGTCCGTCCCTGTGTGCCTGGCAACCAGTTCAGGGTGTCCCCTACCCACAGCCCTAGGATGACTGGGATGGGCTCCAGCACCCCCCCCGACCCTACTGAGGATAAGCGGTGCAAATAATGGACGGATAGACGTTTGGTGTAAAAGTAGCAATGGAGTTTCAGCACCTTGAAAAAACCTTCCCCTCTGTCAAACATGGGGGTGGCAGCATCATCCTCTGAGGTTGTTTTTTTCAGCAGGGACTCAGAAGATAGTCGAAAGGAAAATGTACGGAGCCAAATACAAGAAGTTTCTGGTAGAATATCTGTTGGTCACGAAAATGAAATAGGATAGAGGAAGAAACGCGACTAGGTCTACGTGCTGCTGTGTGATAATGGATCTCCTCTAGATAATGGATCTCATCTAGAATATATTCTCTTTGCTGTGTGCTGTGAGAACTGACCAAAATAAAAATCTTATTTTCAAGAAATCTTCTCTTTGTTATCCAATTTTTTTACTCGTTTTACAGGGTTCGGACGGGTGCTTGAAATCCTTAAATGTTCAGATTTCAGTGTTGTGTTTTCAAGGTTTGAAAAGTCCTCGGATCTTCGGGGAAGGGATTGTAAACGCTTGAAATGGTTGCCATGTTTCTCGGCAGTCCGACTACGCATTAAATGAAGAAGAACAACAAATAATGTAAAAGAGATTTCTCCTTAGTGTTGGTGGGATCAATAATAATAATGACAATCAATCAATAACCATTATCTCATGTATTTCTTCTTCGAATGGTACTGGAGAAGTTGAATTAGTAGGTTTGAAGGGCCTTAAAAATGCTTGAATTTGGTCATGGAAAAGGTGTAGAAACCCTGAGAGGAGCTTGAATTTCAATGTTGGGTTTTCAAGGACAAACGATACTTAAATTGCACTCTATATCTCTCTCTCTCTTTCTCTATCTACATCTACCTCTCTCTATCTCTCTACCTCTCTATCTATATCTCTCTCTCTATTTCTCTCTACATCTACCTCTCTCTATCTACATCTCTATTCCTTTATATCTCTGTCTATCTACCTCTCTCTATCTCTCTCTCTTTCTCTACCCCCCTCTCTCTCTATCTATCTCGCTATCTCTCTCTCTCTCTGTCTCTCTTTCTCTACCTCTCTCTCTCTATCTATCTCGCTATTTACATATACCTCTCTCCATCCCTGTCTATCTACCTCTCTTTCTCTGTCTCTCTCTACCTCTCTCTATCTATCTCTCTACCTCTCTATCCATCTATCTACATCTATCTCTCTCCATCTTCATCTCTCTCTCTATCTATCTATATCTATCTCTATCTACATCTACCTCTCTATCTGCATCTCTATATCTCTATATCTACCTCTCTCTATCCCTGTCTATCTCTCTCTCTCTCTCTACCTCTACCTCTTTCTCTACCTTTACATCTACCTCTCTCTCTCTCTACCTCTCTCTCTACATCTACCTCTCTCTCTCTCTCTCTCTCTCTCTCTCTACATCTACCTCTCTCTCGCTCTGCATCTCTCTACCTGTCTCTATCTCTCTATCTATCTCTGTCTGTCTCTATCTTTCTATCTATCTCTGTCTGTCTATCTACCTCTCTCTCTATATCTCTATCTCTACCTCTCTCTCTACATCTACCTCTCGCTCTCTACCTTTCTATCTACATCTACCTCTCTCTCTCTTCATCTACCTCTACATCTACCTCTCTCACTCTCTACATCTACCTCTCTCTCTATATCTCTATCTACCTCTCTATCTCTGTCTCTCTCTCTCTTCCTCTATCTCTCTGTCTATCTCTGTCTGTCTATCTACCTCTCTCTCTATATCTACCTCTCTCCACATCTACCTCTCTCTCTATATCTCTATCTCTACCTCTCTCTCTACATCTACCTCTACATCCTCCTCTCTCTCTCTCTCTCTCTCTTCATCTACATCTACCGCTCTCTCTCTCTCTCTACATCTATCTCTACATCTACCTCTCTCTCTCTACATCTATCTTTACCTCTCTATCTACATCTACCTCTCTCTATATATATCTACCTCTCTCTCTCTTTCTATCTAGCTCTCAGCCATCAATATTATTGAAATGGGTCCTAATTTGGCTCATTTTTCCCTTTTTTTTTTTTATACATGCCGTACTTTTTTGTGAGTCTCCCGTATTAAACTCAATATTTACTGAACACTTGTAGAGCTGAGCTGTGCGTGCATTGAGGCAGAATTCATGTCCGTTTACAGCAGGCCATTGAAACAAAAAGATCAGAGATAGGAAATAGAACAAAGTATGTGCTAGCAGCAAGATACACTATATTTCTTTTCATCAACAACAACAGAAAAACTTCATCAGCGCTGTATTTTTTCCTTTGAAAGGACTGGGGTTTTTTTTTTTTTGGGGATGGCCTGGAAAGTGCTTGAAAGTGCTTGAATTTGGCATTGGCACTGTGAAATAAATGCAAAAAATATAAGTAGTGTTTCCCAGTATTAAACGGATGAAAATGTATGGAGAGAGATGTTATTTACACACATATCGGTCATATCCACAAACTATATTTGCAGCTGACTTGAAATCTAAGAATGCACAAGATTGGACATTGCAGGTGCATACCAAGCGGATTCCTTCTTTCAATAGTACTGGAGAAATTTTAGGTCCTTAAAAAAGTGCTGGAATTTAGCCAGGGTATTTGGATTTGATTGTTAATCTATTTTAAACAGGAGGTTCATTTTTGTCTTTTCCTTTTGGTGTCCTTTGCTTTACTCTTCTCTTTTTATCTATCTTTCTTCCTTTCGCTGTCTCTTTCTCCATCTTTTTCTTTCCTTCTTGTCTCCTTTTACTCCTTTCTTCTTTTTTCTCGCTCGTTCTTTTTTTTTTTATCTCGTTCTTTTGTTCTTGTTTTTGATCTCGTTATTTATTTATCTCGGTCTTTCATTTTTCCTTATCTCGTTCTTTCGTTCTTAATCATTCATTTGTTCTTTTGTTCTTGTTCTTTTTCTCTTGTACTTTCCTTCGTTCTTTTTTCTCACGTACTTTCTTTCTCTCTTATTTTCTCGCATTCTTTATTTCTCTCATACTTTCTTTCTTTCTCTCATTCTCTCTCTCGCACTTTATTCCTCTCGTACTTTCTCACGTACTTTCCTTCTCTCGTACTTTGTTCCTTTTGTACTTTGTCCCTCCCATACTTTCTTTTTCTCGGACTTTCTTCCTCTCGTACTTTCTTTTGTACTTTCTTTCTCCCGTACTTTCTTTCTCTGGTATTTTCTTACTCTTACTTTCTTCTTCTTGTACTTACTCTCTACTTTCTTTCTCTCGTACTTTCCTTCTCTCGTACTTTGTTCCTTGTGTACTTTGTCCCTCCCATACTTTCTTTTTCTTGTACTGTCTCCCTCTCGTACTTTCTCTTGTACTTTCTCCCTCTCGTACTTTCTCTCGTACTTTCTCTCTCTCATACTTTCTTTTTCTCGTACTTTCTTCCTCTCGTACTTTCTCTTGTACTTTCTTTCTCTGGTATTTTCTTACTCTCGTACTTTGTTCTTCTCGTACTTCCTCTCGTACTTTCTTTCTCTCGTACTTTCCTTCTCTCGTACTTAGTTCCTTGTGTACTTTGTCCCTCCCATACTTTCTTTTTCTCGTACTTTCTCTTGTACTTTCTCCCTCTCATACTTTCTTTTTCACGTACTTTCATCCTCTTGCACTTTCTCTTGTACTTTCCCTCTCTCATACTTTCTTTTTCTCATACTTTATTCCTCTTGTACTTTCTCTTGTACTTTCTTACGTACTTTGTCGTTCTTTCTTCCTCTCGTACTTTCTTTCTGTTGTACTTTATGTCGTTCTTCCTTTCTCTCGTACTTTCTTCCTCTCGTACTTTCTTTCTTTCTCTTGTACTTTATGTCGTACTTTCTTTCTCTCGTACTTTCTGTCTCTTGTACTTTACCTGGTTCTTTCTTTCTTTCTCTTGTATTTTATGTCGTTCTTCCTTTCTCTCGTACTTTCTTCCTCTCGTACTTTCTCTCGTATTTCCTTTATATCTCTTGTACTTTATGTCGTTCTTCCTTTCTCTCGTACTTTCTTTCTCTCGTACTGTACCTGGTTCTTTCTTTCTTTCTCTTGTACTTTGTCAATCTTCCTTTCTCTCGTACTTTCTTCCTCTCGTACTTTCTCTCGTTCTTTCTTTCTTTCTCTTGTACTTGCTGTCGTCCTTTCTTTCTCTCGTACTGTAGCCGGTTCTTTCTTTCTTTCTCTTGTACTTTGTCGTTCTTCCTCTCGTACTTTCTCTTGTTCTTTCTTTCTTTTTCTCGTACTTGATGTCGTCCTTTCTTTCTCTCATACTGTACCTGGTTCTTTCTTTCTTTCTCTTGTACTTTGTCATTCTTCTTTTCTCTCGTACTTTCTTCCTCTTGTACTTTCTCTCGTACTTTCTTTCTTTCTCTTGTACTTCATGTCGTACTTTCTTTCTCTTGTACTTTGTCATTCTTCTTTTCTCTCGTACTTTCTTCCTCTTGTACTTTCTCTCGTACTTTCTTTCTTTCTCTTGTACTTCATGTCGTACTTTCTTTCTCTTGTACTTTCTCTCTCTCATACTTTCTTTTTCCTCATACTTTCTTCTTCTCGTACTTTCTCTTGTACTTTGTCGTTCTTTCTTTCTCTCGTACTTTCTTTGTCTCGTACTTTACCTGTTTTTTTCTTTCTCTTGTATTTTGTTGGTCTTCCTTTCTCTTGTACTATCTTCCTCTCGTACTTTCTCTCTCTCATACTTTCTTTTTCTCATACTTTCTTCTTCTCGTACTTTCTGTCGTACTTTCTTTCTCTTGTACTTTATGTCGTTCTTCCTTTCTCTCGTACTTCCTTTCTCTCGTACTCTGTCGTCCTTTCTCTCGTTCCGTCTTTCTCCCTCTGCCTCACTCGAGGAACGAGTTAACGGCAGGCCCACTACACGAACCGCACTCACACACAGACACACTCGCAGCGCCTCGGAGGCGCTCGGTCACGTGAACAGGGACATGTCGGAAGTCGCCATTATCTCCCGAAGAGAAGGAGGAGGAGGGACCCCCCCCCCCCCACGAAGCAGGAAGTGAGCCACGGAATCGCCGTCTCCTCCCCCGGTGAACGGTGAGTCTCTCGAAATCCAGAAAGCAAACGACGGACAAAGCATCTCCGAGGATGTCGAGCTGCTAGCATGTGCTCTCCTCTTCTCTTGCAGCGCGGCTAGCGTTTGACGGGAGCTGCGGCAGGTTTTCATTCCACGTAGGCTTTCTTGATGACGCGGCCATCATTGTCCCGGTTGTACGGATGATGAAAGCGACCCCCCCTCGTTGTTTTCTATCCCGTTTGATTTTGGATTTTTCTCATTTCTCCTCCTCTTCCTGGTGTGAAAACGCAGCAAAATGAACTCTGACGGTGGCGATGGCAGACCTGGTAAGTCTACTAGACAAAGACTGAATGGGTTTTTTACAAGATTGTATGTATTTTCCACACTATAAGCCGCACCCTCCAAAAATAGTCTGATATTTTATTCATATATAAGGCGCACTGGACGATAGGGCGCATGGAATTAAAACTACAATAAGAACTACCCTATTTATTCATATATTTTAACAAGATTATATGTATTATGGATTTATTTATTGCTCTATAAGCCGCACCCCTCAAAACTAGTCGTTTGTCACATATGTTTCATGTACTGTATTCTGTGCACTGGACTATAAAAAACTACTTCAAAAATTACCATATTCATTTATTTTTACAAGACAATGCGTACTATGCGCGTATTATCGACACTATAAGGCACACTGGACTATAAGGCGCATGGAATTAAAACTACAATAAGAACTACCCTATTTATTCATATATTTTTACAAGATTATATGTATTATGTATTTATTTATTGCTCTATAAGCCGCACCCCTAAAAGTAAGCGTTTGCCATATATGTTTCATGTACTGTATTAGGCGCACTGGACTATAAGGCGCATGTAATTGAAACTACAATAAGAACTACATATATTTTTTTACAAGATTATATGTATTATGTATTCATTTATTGCTCTATAAGCCGCACCCCTCAAAACTAGTCGTTTGTCATATATGTTTCATGTACTGTATTCTGTAATATATCATATATTTTTTCTTATATAAGGCGCACTGGATTATAAGCCGCACCCTCCAAAAATAGTTTGATATTTTATATATAAGGCGCACTGGACGATAGGGCGCACGGAATTAAAACTACAATAAGGACTACCGTATTTATTCATATATTTTTACAAGATTATATGTATTATGGATTTATTTATTGCTCTATAAGCCGCACCCCTCAAAACTAGTCGTTTGTCACATATGTTTCATGTACTGTATTCTGTGCACTGGACTATAAAAAACTACTTCAAAAATGACCATATTCATGTATTTTTACAAGACAATGTGTACTATGCGCGTATTATCGACACTATAAGGCACACTGGACTATAAGGCGCATGGAATTAAAACTACAATAAGAACTACCGTATTTATTCATATATTTTTACAAGATTATATGTATTATGTATTTATTTATTGCTCTATAAGCCGCACCCCTAAAAGTAAGCGTTTGCCATATATGTTTCATGTACTGTATTAGGCGCACTGGACTATAAGGCGCATGTAATTGAAACTACAATAAGAACTACGTATATTTTTTTACAAGATTATATGTATTATGTATTGATTTATTGCTCTATAAGCCGCACCCCTCAAAACTAGTCGCTTGTCATATATGTCTCATGTACTGTATTCTGTGCACTGGATTATAAAGCGCATGGACTTAAAACTACTTCAAGAATTACCATATTCATGTATTTTTACAAGACAATGGCCCAATCCCATTTCTCTCACTCGGCCCTGAGAACCCTCCAGTGAGGTCCCTCGATAGAGGAGTGCCCTCCGCGAGTTGAGTGCAAAGTGGAGACGGTTTGGACAAGACTTGCAAGGTTCCACCCCTGTCCAGGAGATGGCGGTAATATTAATTGGCTGTAGACCTCAGTGACGTATTGGTCTACGTCACATGTAAACAACTTGAGTCTCAGCCTGTGGTGTGTCAGTTGGAGAGTTCGTGCAACGTTAAAAATGCCCGCTACAGCTGTGTTATTACCGATTGCCTGAAAGCTCATCATCTTTTCCGTGTCTCCAATCAACGGGGGAGAAATGTGCTATACTGAAGACAGCTTCGGCGCTATGTAGTGCTGATTCACCTTTACAAGGTACGTACACTCAGTAAAAAAATGACCCGTTCGGTCAAATACAGTAAGAGTTAACATACAATGCACGTTCACATAATACCCTATGTTTGTGTAGACATAAATGGCAATCTACTTATTAGTATCTTAATGCCATTTTATGACACATAGTAGGGGTCTTGAATGTGTGACATGACGAAAAGTAAACAAACACAAGAACAGTCCACCTGACCCTTAAGCTGACATAATATCGTCACCAAACTTCCCTGTACGACCCAAAAACCTTAGTTCATAAGGAATTTAATTCAAAAGAGTTGTCATTGGATATAAAAAAGGTGCTTGATTGCTGTTGTTTGGTCATGATTGTTTTCTGTTGTTGGTGTCAAGGGATTTGTTCAGACCAAAAAAGACAATCGACTTTGGCTTGGACAGATCTATTGACACTAACAAAGATATCATATAATGAAATTGTGAATATGCTTGATTGCAAATAGGATTTTCGAGAAGGGTTGTTCAAACCCTCACATTGTGTTTGCTGTTAATAACATCATATTGGAATATAATATTGTGAATGTGCTTGATTGCTGTTGTGATTGTCATGATTGTTTTTTTTTGTTATTAGTGTTCAAACCAAAAAAATTTCAACATTTTTTCATGATGCTTACATCACAGTTAAAGCGGTCTTTTTCTTTTCTATGCCCACATTTATGTCTAAAATGTTTGTTTTCTATTGTGTTCCAGAGTGGCTGTCCCATAAGCATGGACAGGTTGGACAGGAATGTTCCCATCCTGTGCTTATGGTTGGATGTGGAGTCAGAACTCATTCAGGACTTAAGGTTGAGCAAGAAGGTTATGTGGGCCCTGCAGGAGCTGCTAAAGAGGGAACAGGGCCATGGCTGGAGGTCCTGATCTACGTGTACTGGCTGGCCCACGCTCTGTCCTACCGTGTGGTGTCACGGGTCTTCAGGGTTCCCAGGTCCACCGTACAAAGAATTGTCCACAGTTAATATGGAATAAATTGCCCAAAAGCCATATTTTAGGCTCTTTAAGTCAGACCCACATTTGCATTATGTGCTTTTCTGCATTACTATTCAATAAACATCTTCATTTTGAGTAACACCTTGGTGGTTTATTTCATAATGATGTGAGATACTGCGTGTGAACTATGTGACTGTTGGACAGAAAACAACTACAAATCACTCCAGCTTAAATAATACTTTACTTTCAGAAAAACAAACTCACATTGGGCCAAAATACATAATAGTAAATAAATAATGTGTCACAAATTTTAACAAAAATATACCAATACTTCCATGAAGCTGGAAAACACAAACTGGAACTTCATTGAGTTCTTAATAAAAAAAAATATTTTCCTTTTATAAAACAAAGGGAAACATTGCAGAGATGTCACTGTTCTGGAAATTTGTCCACGAGCTTCCCAAAAAGGACGGGAACCGCTCAGTTTTGGCCACAGTTTCTTCGAGACTTTTCCTCACTCCGGCAGACTCCACTTTCAAAAAGTCAAGGAGTGTATCGTGCTTCCTTTTTTTTTCTGGGTGATTTGGGGTTTGGCGCCGGATTAGAAGGTGCCAACGACGTGCCCGGTGGTGTGGATGGCGTGGTAGCTGTGATGGTGACCAGCTCTTCCACGGGACGTTCTACAATGGCCTTTAGGTTGGGTGGAAAAAACAAGAATTACTTAATGCTGATGTATTGTACAAAAACAACTGTGTATACGATGGTCAACTAGTTGATGTGAGACATGAAATTGACATGTTATTCTTATGGCTGTATGAGCCTTCTATTGGCCAGCATCACATATGCTTTAGAATTGTCTCCACATTTGGACAACATTTTGAGAAGGTAATTCGTTCACTTAATATGTGTTTACAGAGAAGACAGTGAACTATGTGATAGTAGTTTGTTTCAACTGTATTTCCACGTGAAATTCGGAGACATTACTCGTAATGCATGATGAAAACTAATGCATTCTGATCTCACATGAAAGAATCATATTGTAAATAAAACACGACACCCGAAATTGTGTGCAGTAAACAAGCGCTTATGTCCAGAACGGTATTCTGACTATGCTCCTTTAGCGACTGGCCATGTACATGAAAAGCACGACTCGTTTAAGATAAAAACAGGGATGGGCTGAACCGTGATTTTCTGCACAGTTATCCTACTTTACAGTTTGTAGCGTGAAGGTTTTTTTTTTGCCAGCTCCCTTGGTAGATTAGTGCACTTCGTAAAGTAGCGATTTTGCAATGTTCGTGTTTTAACGCGAAAATACGATTTTCTATTGCATTTACGTCTAACTAAGATATCTCAATACATTTCGTTGCAAATAGATGCGCGGTTGTGGAAAACTACTTACATTTGTGCGGTTCCTTTCCGGGCATGTTTGTTGATATTGAGAATTCGCAAAGCCTTCTGGGTAGTCACTTCGCTGCCAAGTGAGGTCGAGAGCCCCCTCGGTCTTGAAGTGGTTACGACATGGTTTGAGGGCACTTCTGCCTCGGTCTTGAGAGTATCGGGACACACCCCATTTTCACGTGAACGCGCAAACCGAGTGACTAGGGCACATAGCGAGTGAAAGTGCGAAGAATGGGACTCAGCCAATGTGTACTATGCGCGTATTATCAACACTATAAGGCACACTGGACTATAAGGCGCATGGAATTAAAACTACAATAAGAACTACCGTATTTATTCATATATTTTTACAAGATTATATGTATTATGTATTCATTTATTGCTCTATAAGGCGCACCCCTCAAAACTAGTCGTTTGTCACATATGTTTCATGTACTGTATTCTGTGCACTGGACTATAAAAAACTACTTCAAAAATGACCATATTCATGTATTTTTACAAGACAATGTGTACTATGCGCGTATTATCGACACTATAAGGCACACTGGACTATAAGGCGCATGGAATTAAAACTACAATAAGAACTACCGTATTTATTCATATATTTTTACAAGATTATATGTATTATGTATTTATTTATTGCTCTATAAGCCGCACCCCTAAAAGTAAGCGTTTGCCATATATGTTTCATGTACTGTATTAGGCGCACTGGACTATAAGGCGCATGTAATTGAAACTACAATAAGAACTACATATATTTTTTTACAAGATTATATGTATTATGTATTCATTTATTGCTCTATAAGCCGCACCCCTCAAAACTAGTCGCTTGTCATATATGTCTCATGTACTGTATTCTGTGCACTGGATTATAAGGCGCATGGACTTAAAACGACTTCAAGAATTACCATATTCATGTATTTTTACAAGACAATGTGTACTATGTGCGTATTATCGACACTATAAGGCACACTGGACTATAAGGCGCATGGAATTAAAACTACAATAAGAACTACCGTATTTATTCATATATTTTTACAAGATTATATGTATTATGTATTCATTTATTGCTCTATAAGCCGCACCCCTCAAAACTAGTCGTTTGTCACATATGTTTCATGTACTGTATTCTGTGCACTGGACTATAAGGCGCATGGACTTAAAACTACTTCAAGAATTACCATATTCATGTATTTTTACAAGACAATGTGTACTATGCGCGTATTATCGACACTATAAGGCACACTGGATAATAAGGCGCACCCTTCAAAACTAGTCTTTTGTTTCGTGGACTGTACTAGGCGCACTGGACTATAAGGTGCATGTAATTGAAACTACAATAAGGACTACCGTATTTATTCATATATTTTTACAAGATTACATGTATTATGGATTTATTTATTGCTCTATAAGCCGCACCCCTCAAAACTAGTCGTTTGTCATATATGTTTCATGTACTGTATTCTGTGCACTGGACTATAAGGCGCATGGAATTAAAACTACTACAAGAACTACTGTATTTTTCACATAGTTTTACAAGACAAGGTGTAATATGCGCGTATTATCGACACTATAAGGCGCACTGGATTATAAGGCGCAGCCTTCAAAACTAGTCTTTTGCCATATTTTTTTCATGGACTGTATTAGGCGCACTGGATTATAAGACGCATCCTTCAAAACTAGTCTTTGTCATATATGTTTCTTGTACTGTATTAGGCGCACTGGACTATAAGGCGCATGGAATTAAAACTACTACAAGAACTACCGTATTCATGTATTTTTACAAGACAATGTGTACTCTGTGCATATTATCGTCACTCTAAGGCGCACTGGATTATAAGGCGCATCCTTCAAAACTAGTCTTTGTCATATATGTTTCTTGTACTGTATTAGGTGCACTGGACTATAAGGCGCATGGAATTAAAACTACAATAAGAACTACCATATTCTTGTATTTTTACCAGACAATGTGTACTAGGTGCGTATTATCGACACTATAAGGTGTACTGGTTTATAAGGCGCACCCTTCAAAACTAGTCATATGTCATATATGTTTCCTGGACTGTATTAGCCGCACTGGACTATAAGGCGCATGGAATGAAAACTACGACAAGAATCACCGTATTTATTCATGTATTTTTACAAAGTTATGTGTATCATGTGCTTATTTATTGCACTATAAGGCGCACCCCTCAAAACTAGTCTTTTGTCATATATTTTTCGTGTACTGTATTAGGCGCACTGGACTATAAGGCGCATGGAATTAAAACTACGACAAGAACTACCGTATCCATATATTTTTACGAAATTATATGTATTATTTACTTATTTATTGCTCTATAAGCCGCACCCCTCAAAACTAGTCATTTGTCATATATTTTTCGCATACTGTTTTAGGCGCACTAGACTATAAGGCGCATGGAATTAAAACTACAATAAGAACTACCGTATTCGTGTATTTTTACGAGACACTTTGTACTCATTTTCCGTACTATAAGGCGCACTGGATTATAAAGCGCACCCCTCAAAACAGTGTTTTGGGATATATTTTCATGCGCTGCATTAGGCGCACTGGACTATAAGACGCATCGGATCGAAACTACAATAAGAAAAATCATACTTATTTTTGCTAGAAAAGAGAAAGCAAACGTGAGAGAGAAAAAATGGGTGAATAAGAGTGAGAAAAGAGAGAAAAGAGGGTGAGCTTGAAAAACAGGAATGAAGAAAAGGAAGGAAGAAAGAAAATAAGAAAGAAGCTAAATAGAGAGGAAGAGAGAGAAAAGGGTAAACAAGAGGAAGAAAAAAGAGTAAGGAAGAGTGAAAGAAAGAGTAAGAAGGGAAAAGGAAAGAGTGAAAGAAGGAGAGAAAGGGAAAGAAGAGACAGAAAGAGAGAGAGAATGAGAGGATAAGAGAAAGAGAGAAGAAAAGAGAGAAAGAAAGCAAGAGATCAAGAGAAAAATGAAGACAAAACGAGAGAAATGTAAGGTTAAATTGACTCAGTCCACCACTAAAGAAAACATTTGACTTGAAAATCTTTAGGAACTTTCACTTTAGGGTCCACTCACTTTTGTTACAAAGGGGTTTACTTATGGAGGATCTATTGTGCAGTTCCGCCCAGCTCGCTCCCCCTCCAGGGAGGCGGGGCCCCCAAGAAGAAACTTTCGGCCCCTCGCATCAGCCTGTCCCTGGACCAGAGCGAGGACGACCTTGGAGAGACGCCCGACGACCTTGATATCGACGTGGACGACCTTGACACGCCCGAGGACGGAGACTACCTGGACTACACGGATCAGGAGATGGAGGCCGACGGTACAAGATTCTTTATTCTTTCCTTTTCCTTCCTCTGTCCATCTCCCTTTCTTTGCATTTACTCTTTTTCTTCCTTACCTTCCTTTTCTTTCTCTCTCTCTTCTTCTCTTTCTTCTTTCTTCTATGCTTTGTCTTTTCTTCTTTTTCCTGGATTTCCTTTCATTTTATTTCCCTTCTGTTTTCTGTCTTCGTGCCTTTTTTTTCTTTCTCTTTGAGTCATTTTGTTTCCTTTCTTTTCTTTCTTCTTTCCTTACTTTTTTTCTCTATCTTTCCTTCCTTTTCTTTTGTGTTTCCAACTTTTTCCCCCTTTTATTTTCTTGTCTTCCTCTTTCAGGCTCTCTGTCTCTTTCTTTCCCTCCTTTTCATCTTTCTTTATTTCATTTTCTTTGTTCTTTCTACCTCTTTCCCTTTTCCTCTCTTTCATTATTTTTCTCGTTGCCTTCCTTTTAATGTTTCTTTCCTTCATTTTCTCTGTCTTTCTTTCCCCTTTTCTCCTTTCTTTCACTCCTTTTTAATTGCCTTCTATTCTAATACCTTTCTCTCTCCCTTTCCTTCCTTTACAACTTCCTTTCTTCCACTCTGTCTCTCTCTTTCTGTTTTGCCAGTTTCTTCTTTCTTTCTTTGTTTCTTTCTTTTTTTCTCATTTTCTGTTTCCTTTTCTTTTTCTTTCTTTTCTCTCTTTCTCTTTTTCTCTGTCTCCTTTTTTTCTCAGTTTCTTATTTTTTTGTTTGTTTCTTTTTTTCCCTCATTTTCTGTTTCTTTTTCTCTTTCTTTCTTTTTCTCTGTATTGTTTTCTCTGTATTGCCCCTTTCTTTCCCTCATTTTCTTTTTCTCTTTCTTTCTCTTTCTTTTTCTTATCCCCTCTCTCTTTTCCTCTGTCTCTTTCTCTTCACCCTACGTTCTAACTTTAATTCTGCCTTTTTTTTCATTTTTTTGTTGGACCTTTCCTTTTTTGTTCATTCGTACTGCCTTTCTTTTGTTCTACCTTACCTTCTTTCTTGCGTTCTGCCTTTTTTTCAACCTTTCTTTCCCTTTCTTTCCTTTACACCTTACTTTCCTTCCTATTATTTTTGCCCTTTTTTGCCTCAGTTTCTTCTTTCTTTGTTTCTTTCTTTTTATCCTTTTCTGTTTCTTTTTCACTTTCTATTTATTATTCTCTTTCTTTCTCTTTTTCTCTCTCTCTTTCTCTCTGTTTTGCCCTTTTTTTGCCTCAGTTTCTTCTTTCTTTGTTTCTTTCTTTTTATCCTTTTCTGTTTCTTATTCACTCTCTTTCTATTTATTTTTCTCTTTCTTTCTCTTTTTCTCTCTCTCTTTCTCTTCACCCTTCGTTCCAATTTTAATTCTGCCTTTTTTCATTCTTCTTCTTCGGCCTTTCCTTTCTTTTGTTCTACCTTCTTTCTTTCGTTCTTCCTTTCTCTCTTTTTTTCGTTGTTCCTTTCTTTCTGGCTAATTTACCGGGTTTGGTTTTTGCCCAGACCCAAAATGGGAGAGCAGGAGCGGGCCGGACGAGGGTCAGGACGTGAAACTGTGGCGCACGGTGGTCATCGGCGAGCAGGAACATCGCATTCACATGAAGGCCATCCAGCCTTACATGCGGGTCATCTCCCACGGGGGTGCGTCTTCTGTATTGACAAAATGGATAGCTAGCATGCTAGCTAGCTAGCTAGATAAACAAACAAAAAAAACTTTTTAGGTTACTACGGCAACGGTGGCAACGCCATCATCGTTTTTGCCGCCTGTTTCCTGCCCGACAGCGACAAAGACGACTACCACCACATCATGGAGAATCTTTTCCTGTGAGTGTCACGTTAGCGCATGCTAACAAGGTAGCAAGGGCGCCTTAGGTTAGCATAACCTGTTTGAATCTCGTCGTTAGCATGTAGTCGTTCGCATTGGCTCGTTTATACGCAGTGGCTAGCATGCAGTCGTTAGCTTATGGTTGCTAGCATCGATGACTTAACATCATCCTGTTAGCATTTGGACGTTAGCATCTAGTTGTTAGCATCGAATCGTTTGCACGCAGTATCTAGCATTCAGTCGTTAGCGTATGGTTGCTAGCATCGACGACTTAACATCATCCTGTTAGCGTTTAGTCGTTAGCATCTAGTCGTTAGCATCTATTCGTTAGCATCGAATCGTTTGCACGCAGTATCTAGCATTTAGTCGTTAGCGTATGGTTGCCCGCATCGACGACTTAACATCATCCTTTTAGCATTTAGACATTAGCATCTAGTCGTTAGCATCTACTCGTTTGCAAGCAGTGGCTAGCATGCAGTTGTTAAAGTATAGTTGTTAGCATCTACTCGTTAACATCATCCTTTTAGTATTTAGACGTTAGCATCTAGTTGTTAGCATCTAGACGTTTGCACGCATTGGCTAGCATGCAGTTTTTAAAGTAAAGTTGTCATCATCTTCTCGTTAACATCATCCTTTTAGCATTTAGACGTTGACTAGATGCTAACGACTATATGTTGTTTGCACGCAGTAGCTAGCATGCAGTTGTTAAAGGATAGTTGTTAGCATCTACCCGTTAACATCATCCTTTTAGCATTTAGACGTTAGCATCTAGTCGTTAGCATCTAGACGTTTGCACGCATTGGCTAGCATGCAGTTTTTAAAGTATAGTTGTCAGCATCTTCTCGTTAACATCATCCTTTTAGCATTTAGACGTTAACATCTAGTCGTTAGCATTTAGCCGTTTGCACGCAGTAGCTAGCATGCAGTTGTTAAAGGATAGTTGCTAGCATCTACTCGTTAACATCATCCTTTTAGCATTTAGACGTTGGCATCTAGTCGTTAGCATCTAGACATTTGCACGCATTGGCTAGCATGCAGTCGTTGGCGTATAGTTGTTAGCGTATAGTTTTTAGCATCTACTCGTTAACATCATTCTGTTAGCTTTTAGACATTAGTATCTCGTCGTTAGCATCTAGTCGTTTTGTATCTACTTGTTTGCATGCAATGGCTAGCATATAGTCTTGAAAATGTAGTCGTTAGCATCTACCTGTAATAATATACTCATTAGCATTGTGCTGTTAGCATTTTGTCATCAACATATAGTGGTTAGCATCTAGTACTTGGCATTTATCCTCCTTTTAATATTTTGTCAGCATGTTGTTGTTAGCATGTTTTTTGTATGAATTGGCTAGCATGCAGTTGTAAACTTAGTCATTAACATTTACTCTTTAGCATCATCCGGTTAGCATTAAGTCTTTAGCATGTATTATTTAGTATGTATTCGTTAACATCTAGTCGTTAGCATCTACTTGTTAGCATTTACTCATTGCATCCTCCTTTTAACATTTTGTTAGCATGTTGTCGTTAGCATTTTGTTTTTATTCAGTGGCTAGCATGCAGTCGTTAACATATACTCATTAGTATCTACTCCTTAGCATGTAGTGTTTAGCATCTAGTAGTTAGAATGTAATCATTAGCATGTCTTTTTTAGCATCTACCGTTAACATTTGCTCTTTAGCATCATCCGGTTAGCATTAAGTCTTTAGCATTTAGACTTTGGTATGTAATCGTTAAAACCTATCCGTTAGCAAGTCTACTCGTTAGCATGTAGTCGTTTGCATCTACTCGTTAGCATGTTGTTGTTACCATCTACTCATTAGCATGTAGTCGTTAGCATCATGCTGTTAGCATTGTGTCCTTAACATATAGTGGTTAGCATATAGTTCTTAGCATTTACTCGTTAGCATCCTCCTTTTAACATTTTGTCAGCATGCTGTCGTTAGCATGTTGTTTGTATGAAATGGCTAGCATGCAGTCGTAAGCACATAGTTATTAGCATATACTCGTTGGCATGTAGTGTTTAGCATCTAGTAGTTAGCATGTAATCATTAGCATGTCTTTTTCAGCATCTACTGTTAACATTTACTCTTTAGCATCATCCGGTTAGCATTAAGTCTTTAGCATATAACCTTTAGTATGTAGTTGTTGAAATCTGTTAGCAAGCCTTCGTTAGCAAGTCTACTCGTTAGCATGTTGTTGTTACCATCTACTCATTAGCATGTAGTCGCTAGCATCATGCTGTTAGCATTTTGTCGTCAACATATAGCGGTTAGCATTTAGTTCTTAGCATATACTCGTTAGCATCCTCCTTTTTACATTTTGTCAGCATGCTGTTGTTAGCATGTTGTTTGTATGCAGTGGCTAGCATGCGGTCGTAAGCATTTAGTCATTAGCATCTACCCGTTAGCATCTTGTGTTTAGCATTTAGTCGTTAGCATGTAATCATTAGCATGTCTTTTTCAGCATCTACCGTTAACATTTGCTCTTTAGCATCATCCGGTTAGCATTAAGTCTTTAGCATATATTATTTAGTATGTATTCGTTAACATCTATTCGTTAGCATGTTGTCGTTAGCATCTACTTGTTAGCATGTAGTCGTTTGCATCTACTCGTTAGCATCTACCTGTTAGCATGTTGTCGTTAGCGTCATCACGGTAGCATGGAGTTGCGAGCATCTACCTGTTAGCATGTTGTCGCTAGCGTCATCACGTTAGCATGTAGTTGCTTGCATCTACCTGTTAGCTTGTTGTCGTTAGCGTCATCACGTTAGCATGTAGTTGCTAGCATGCAGTCACAAGTGAATGGAATGAGACTTAGGGTCTTTGATGTTTCCTTACTTTGACCCTCGCTTGAAAATTTGGGCATCAATTCCATTCTATTTAATTGTGTTTTAGCCCTGAAAATATCTGCACGTCCACGTGTCTTAGGGCTGTCTTTGATGTTGTTGTTTTGAAAGTGTAGACAAGTGTAGCGTAGAAATCACGTTTTAAAATGTGTCTCTGATATTTATGGCATTTAGTTTTGCTCCCCCGGAAGGTGTTTTTGAGGCATTCGTTGATCGTCCTAACGTCTTTGATGTTTCAGGTACGTGATCAGCACCCTGGAGTTGATGGTGGCAGAAGACTACATGATCGTGTACCTGAACGGGGCCACGCCCCATCGAAGAATGCCGGGCTTGGGTTGGCTGAAGAAGTGCTACCAGATGATTGACAGGAGGTGATCATTTTTCAGCGCCTTTGAAGGTCAAAGGCGCCAGGGAACGCAATAGGAACATTGATGTTTGCTTTGACAGGCTCAGGAAGAACTTGAAGTCCTTTATCATCCTGCATCCGTCCTGGTTCATCAGGACCATCTTGGCCATCACTAAGCCGTTCATAAGGTAAGCGGGTGGTGTCTTTGATGATTTCGGGAAGGGGCTTATTCAGCATGGCTTTGAGTTGCAATTTATTTTCTGAAAAGTGCTGTACAAATGCATTTCAATGTCAAACTGTTATTGGTTTTGGTTTTGAAATTTTATTGGAGTTTCAAAGGTGTCTTTGAGGTTCGTCAATGTGAGGCTCTCAAACGTCCAGGTGTCTGGGTTGCATTTTGTTTTTCCTCTTTGAAATTTGAATATAATAAAAAATAAATCTGGAAATTTTATGGGTCAAAGCAGAACGTTTTAAAACGGTGAGTCACTTTGTTGGGACAACCTTTACACGGTGTCTTTGATCTTAGAATGGAGTTGTTTAACTTCGATGGTGAGGACTAAAATGTAGATATGACTAGTTAATTTTTCGAATGATTATTCTTCAATGAAGTGAATTTGATATTTTTTGGAGGTATTGAGGCTCAAAACTCTACGGATGTGTCTTTGAGATTTTCTCATTGTGCCATTTTTGTGTCTCATTTAGCGCAAAAAGAGTCGTTCCTGTTGTTCATCTGAGTTTTTGCTTTTAAAACGTGTCTTGGAAAGTTTTTTTATGATTTGTTAAACTGTGTCTTTGATGTCACGTTCGACACTTGTGAGGACCGCTCTCCGTTCCAGCCTCAAAGAAGTCAATCTGATGTTGTTAATTTGTTGGAAGTATTCAGGCATTGACGTGTCTTTGAGGAAGTCACACTCTTTAGTCTTTGTGTTTTTTGTTTGTAAGAAATCACGATATATTGGTAGCTTTGATTTTTTTTTGTGTGTGGGTAACTCGAGTGTGTTTCTGATGAATTGGAATTATCAAAGACACTGCAGTGTTTTTTTTTTAATTGCTCTATGCCTTTTGAATGTTTTTAAAGTTTCAATGAGTTTAAACGTTTTCTCTTTGAGGCATTGAGCTTCAAAGGTGTCTTTGAAGGTCTGCTGTTGGCGTCCGTGATGCCAGCGTCGGGTTCATCTGAGTCCGTGTTCTCGAAACGCCGAGTGTTTTGTCTGAGTGGCCGAACGGGGAGGTGTCTTTGATGTTGATATATTGTTGGAAGTATTGAGGCACTGACGTGTCTTTGAGGAAATCACACTCTTTAGTCTTTGTGTTTTTTGTTTGTAAGAAATCACGATATATTGGTCGCTTTGATTTTTTTTGTGTGGGTAACTCGAGTGTGTTTCTGAGGAATTGGAATTATCAAAGACACTGCAGTGTTTTTTTGTTGTTGCTCTATGCCTTTTGAGTGTTTTAAAAGTTTCAATGAGTTTAAACGTTTTCTCTTTAAAGCATTGAGCTTCAAAAAGGTGTCTTTGAAGGTCTGTCGCTTTTGTGATGCCAGCGTCGAGTTCATCCGAGTCCGTGTTTTCGAAACGCTCGAAACACTCGAGTGTTTTCGTCCGAGTGGCCGAACGGGGAGGTGTCTTTGATGATGTCTTTGACGCTTGCGTTCCAGCGCCAAGTTCAGCAGCAAGATCAAGTACGTGAGCAGCTTGGACGAGTTGCGGGAACTCATCCCCATGGAGAGCGTCCACATCCCAGAATGCATCATTAGGTGAGGCTCCGAGCGCCTTTGAGGAAAACCGCCAAAGGGCTTCATGCTCCTTTTCGCTTCTTAGACTGGACCAAGAGCTCAAAGATGCCGCTGAGAATTCCAAGTAAGTAAAACGCAAATTAAAAAGAAATTCTGTGTTACTATACTTTGTTTTAATTTCTCTTTGATCTCTTTGAAGTATTCTTATTTAATATACATGGATTCAATAGTACATTAGATAGACATAGATGTCTATTCTTCTTCTTTTACCTCTTTTGGTTCTTTCTTTCTTAGCTTCTCTATTATCTTTCTTTCTTTCAATTTCTCTTTCTTTTCTCTCCCTAGATCTTTGTTTTCTTTCCCTCTTCCTCATGTATTTCCTTGTTTCTTCTTTTTGTCTATTATTTTATTCTTTTCTTTCTCTTTTTTCCCCTTTCTCACTTATCCTTCTATCTTTAGTCTCCTTCCTTTCCATGGCTTGTATTTTTTTCTCGTGTTTTTCTCTGTATTTCTGTTTTTTTCTTTCCTTCTTTTTCATTCATTATTTGCCGTTTTTACCCATTTATTTCCTCCTCACCTTCTTCATCTCCTCATTTCCCTCCTCCTTTCTTTCCTTCCTCCTTTCTATGCTCATTTCCTTTTGTCCTCCCTTTTCCCCCTTTCCTTCCTCCATTCCTCCTTTCTTTTTTCCTTCCTTCTGTTCCTTTTTATTCCTTTCTTTCTTCCTTTCTTCTTTCCTCCTTTCATTCCTTACTCCATTCTTTCCCCATTCTTCTTTTCTTTTGTCCTTGTCTTCTCTTTTTACCCTACTTTCATTTTCTTTTTTCCTTGCTTCTGTCCCTTTTTATTCTTTTCTTTCTTCCTTCCTTTCTTTCCTTCCTTCCTCCTTTCATTCCTTCCACCATTCTTTTTCCCATTCGTCTTTTCTTTTGTCCTCTCTTTTGTCTGTGTCTTCTCTTTTTACCTCACTTTCATCCTATTTTGTCCTTCCCCCTTTCTTTCCTGCATTCATCCTTTCTTTTTTCCTTGCTTCTGTCCCTTTTATTCCTTCCTTTCATCTTTGCTCCTTTTATTCCTTACTCCATTCTTTTCCCATTCTTCTTTTCTTTTGTCCTCTCTTTTGTCCTTGTCTTCTCTTTTTACCTCACTTTCATTCTCTTTTGTCCCTTTTTCCCCTTTTCTTTCCTCCATTCCTCCTTTATTTTTTCCTTGCTTCTGTCTATTTTGATTCCTTTTCTTCTTTTCTCCTTTCATTCCTTCCTCCATTCTTTCCCCATTCCTTGCTTCTTTTGTCCTTTCTTTTGTCCTCTCTTGTTTTTCTTTTATTCTTTCTTCCTCCTTATTCTTCCTTCTTTCTGTCTTTCTTTCATTTCGTCCTGCTTTTATTCCTCCTTTCCTCCTTTCTTTTCTACTTTCTTTCTACCTTTCATTCCTTTCTCCATTCTTTTTCCCATTCTTCTTTTCTTTTGTCCTCTCTTTTGTCCTTGTCTTCCCTTTTTACCTCACTTTCATTCTCTTTTGTCCTTTTTTCCCCTTTTCTTTCCTCCATTCCTCCTTTATTTTTTCCTTGCTTCTGTCTATTTTGATTCCTTTTCTTCTTTTCTCCTTTCATTCCTTCCTCCATTCTTTCCCCATTCCTTGCTTCTTTTGTCCTTTCTTTTGTCCTCTCTTGTTTTTCTTTTATTCTTTCTTCCTCCTTATTCTTCCTTCTTTCTGTCTTCCTTTCATTTCGTCCTGCTTTTATTTCTCCTTTCTTTTCTACTTTCTTTCTACCTTTCATTCCTTCCTCCATTCTTTTTCCCATTCTTCTTTTCTTTTGTCCTCTCTTTTGTCCTTGTCTTCCCTTTTTACCTCACTTTCATTCTCTTTTGTCCTTTTTTCCCCTTTTCTTTCCTCCATTCCTCCTTTATTTTTTCCTTGCTTCTGTCTATTTTGATTCCTTTCTTCTTTTCTTTCCTTCTTTTCTCCTTTCATTCCTTCCTCCATTCTTTCCCCATTCCTTGTTTCTTTTGTCCTTTCTTCCTCCTTTTTCTTCCTTCTTTCTGTCTTTCTTTCATTTCTTCCTGCTTTCATTCCTCCTTTCTTTTCTACTTTCTTTCTTCTTTTTCTTCCTTTTTTTCCCTCTCTTTCCTTCCTTTCTAACTTTCAGATGAATAAATCCTTGAAAAATTAATGGTCAATCATGTATTCATCGGGAGGATTTGATATTTGATAAATACTAGGGCGGTCGGGGCAGCATTTCCGGTGGTGCGTCTTGGGCAAGTACAGCCCGGAGGCGCCCATCCCTCTCCGGGCCAACCTATGTTTCGAAACGCGCCCCCTAGTTCCATTTAGCGCCTCCAATAAAGAGAGAGGCGGCGGATGAAAATCCCCGTAAATCACCATTGCCTCCCTGCCGGAAGAAAGAAGCACGCCATTATCTTTTGTGTCTTTCCTTGCAGAGTGAATAGTTTTCTGCTGGGGACCGAGCCGACACGGTGAGAGTGTGAGAGTGGAAGTCTGTGTGAGTGAGATTTCTGTTTTGTGTGAGAGACAAACGGTACGAAAATGAGAGAGTCTGTGTCTGTGTGTATGTGAGTGAGGATGTGTGAGTAAAAATGTATGTTAAGGATTTTGTGTGAGAGACAAAAGGTGCGAAAATAAGCGAATGAGAGAATATGTGTGAGTGAGGATGTGTGAGTAAAAATGTATGTTAAGGATTTTGTGTGAGAGACAAACTACAAAAATGAGAGAGTATGTGAGTGAAAATGTGTGAATAAAAATGTATGTTAAGGATTTTGTGTGAGAGACAAAAGGTGCGAAAATAAGCGAATGAGAGAATATGTGTGAGTGAGGATGTGTGAGTAAAAATGTATGTTAAGTATTTTGTGTGAGAGACAAACTGTACAAAAATGAGAGAGTATGTGAGTGAAAATGTGTGTTAAGTATTTATGTGAGAGACAAATGTGCAAAAATGAGTTTCTGTGAGTGAGAATGTTAAGTATTATGCGTGAGAGACAAAATGTACAAAAATGAGAGAGTGTGTGTGTGTATGTGAGTGAGAATGTGTGAGTAAAAATGTATGTTAAGGATTTTGTGTGAGAGACAAAAGGTGCAAAAATAAGCGAATGAGAGAATCTGTGTGAGTGAGAATGTGTGAGTAAAAATGTATGTAAAGTATTTTGTATGAGAGACAAACTGTACAAAAAATGAGTCTGTGTGTGAGTGAGTGAGAATGTGTGTTAAGTATTATGTGGGAGACAAAATGAAATGAGTGAGAGTTTCTGTGAGTGAGAATGTTAAGTATTTTGTGTGAGAGACAAAATGTACAAAATGAGTCTGTGTGAGTGAGAATGCGTTGTAAGTATTCATGTGAGAGACAAAATGTGCAAAAATGAGTGAGTCACTGTGAGTGAGAACGTTTGTTGTTATTTTGTGTGAGAGACAAAACGTGCAAAAATGAGTGAGAGTTCCTTTGTGTGAGAATGTTTAAGTATTTTATGTGAGAGACAAACTGTACAAAATGAGAGAGTCTGTGTGTGTGTGTGTGTGTGTGTGTGTGTGTGTGTGTGTGTGTGTGTGTGTGTGTGTGTGTGTGTGTGTGTGTGTGTGTGTGTGTGTGTGTGTGTGTGTGTGTGTGTGTGTGTGTGTGTGTGTGTGTGTGTGTGTGTGTGTGTGTGTGTGTGTGTGTGTGTATGAGGATGTCTTAAGTCTTTATGTGAGAGACAAAATGTGCAAAAATGAGTGAGAGAGTCACTGTGAGTGAGAACGTTTGTTGTTATTTTGTGTGAGAGACAAAATGTCCAAAAATGAGTCTGTGAGTGAGAATGTGTGTTAAGTATTTATGTGAGAGTTCCTGTGAGTGAGAATGCTTGTTATTATTTTGTGTGAGAGACAAAATGTCCAAAAATGAGTCTGTGTGAGTGAGAATGTGTGTTAAGTATTTATGTGAGAGTTTCTGTGAGTGAGAATGCTTGTTATTATTTTGTGTGAGAGACAAAATGTACAACAATGAGAGTGTCTGTGCGAGTGAGAATGTGTTAAGTATTATGTGTGAAAGACAAAATGTTAAACAAGAGGGTGAGCCAGACTAGCGCAAGTCTTTGTTTGGGCGAGAATTTGTGTGAGAGCAAGAAGAAATGAGTAAAACTGCTAATGGGTGTGAGAGTTGATGAGAAAAGCAGGGATTTTGTGAAAAATCAAAGTCTATGAGAATATATCCGGAGTGCATATTGAGTGTGTGTAGTGTGAGAGAGGAAGAGTAAAGAGAATGTGTGAGAATATTTCAATGAGTTTGTGTAAAAGCACTGTGCGAAACACTCAGGAGTGCACAGTCGAGTGACCATGTACTGTATATATGAGAGCAAAAAAGTAAAAATGTTAGGGTGGTTGAGTAAATCATTGTGAAAATTAAGGCACGTGAGATAGCTTATTGGGAGTGCACGTTTGTGTGAGAATGTGAATGAGAGAGCGAGATAATACGTAAATGAGAGCTTAAGAGTCAGGAGTGCACATTTGAGTGACAATATACATGCGAGAGCATTAAAGCAAAAATACAAGTTTATGTGAGAGTGTGAGGGTTGGTGAGTAATTCTGTGTGAGAATTTGTGAGGTTTGGGAGAGAGCATATCGGGAGTGCATGTTTGTCTGAGAATGTTTGTGTGAGTGAGAGGATGAGTAAAACGAGAACGTGAGAGAATATATCAATAAGACTTTTTATGACACATTTGAGTGATGATGTACACGCGAGAGCAAGAACCTACAAGGCAAAGGTGTGTTTGAGAGAGTTGAGAGTGGCTGGAAAATGCATTTGGTGTGAGACAGTAATGTGAGAGATCGTTGTGTCTGAGCGCTTGTGATCAAACACATGAGAGTAAGAGGAAAAGTCAAAATGTTTGTGACTGTGTTAGGGCGAGAATATAGAGAGAATATGTCATAATGAGTGAGTGAGAACGTGTGAGAGGAATGATGAGGTTCAATATGTGAGAGGGACGGAATATAAGAGATTGTCAAAATCTGGGTATGAGAGAGTACACTTGAAATTGTATGCAAGTGAAAGCCGAAAGTGTGATTTTGTGTGAGACTGTACGGTACACGAGTCAAAAATGAGCAATTGCATGAGAGGAAAAAACAATCTAAACCAAATTTTGTGCGAGAGCTGCGCGCCTGTGAAATCGTGCGAGTGCACATCGTTTCACGCGAGATTCTTTTTGTCTTCCTCCGCAGAGCAAACGAGGCAGGAGGGAGCGCCCCCTAATCTCACACATCCTTTCTCCTGAGAGTGCGTGGCTCCTCTCACACACTGCAGGTGCTCAAGCGCCGGTTAGCGTCATCACGTGCCCGCCACAGGAAGTGAAGTCATCATCACGTAGCAGTCTTTCAAAGTAAAAGTGTCACGACTTTTACCCCAAAAAGTCACTCGCATATTCAAATATTTTGTATTTGTGTACCACAAAAAACTACGTAGAATACTTGATTGTAAACGTACATAAAATATTAGGAATGTCGTTTTATTTCTAAAGTAGGTCTCATGTATCGGTGTCTTTTATTTTGAAAGTAAACTTTAAAAAAGTACATTGTTCGAATATACCTCATCCAAAATATATATATACATATACTGTATTTTGAAAAAGTATCAAATATCACAGTAGAATTTTTTTTTAATTTAAAACACATTCCAGTTTTTTTACATTATAAAAATACTACGTATAAGTACGTATAAAAAATACTACGTACGTTTTCTAATATGTATTTATTATTTCTTTCTTGCATAATAGTAACATTAACAAAGTTTTCTTCTATTTAAGAGTACCCACAAATATTTTCTTCTTTCTAAATATTTATTATACAGTATATGGAAATAAAAATGAAGTTTTTTATAATTATTCTTATTTACTGCAGTATATTAAAGCCATTCCTCCAGCATTGAAAAATATTGATCCGTACTGCATATTCCATTCGTTTGATAACTAGAGTTAAAGCAATAACTTGTGAGTTAAAGCAAAGTTAAAACTTTAGTGTTCATTGACATTTATGCTGGTGTAACCCTCTAAGTAAATCCTCTGTGAAAGAGTTAACTCATTGGAACGGAGTTAAAGCTTTAATTCCGAGTTATTGCTTTAACCCATTCAGTTTGAACTATATACAATCTTGGTTTCCTTTTCAAAATGATTTGAAATGGGTCCCTCACAGATTGATAATCACTGTCGTTCATCATATACTTAACGTCCGAGTTAAAGCATTAACTCGTGTGTTAAATCCGTTCAAACTCTTGAGCTAAGGGTCAAAAGCAGTGCTCAGTTGACTTAAAGCTCATTTAACTCTTTTGCTGAGCAGGTTAAACACTTTTAAATTAGTCACATTTGAACCGAGTTAAAGCTTTAACTCAGTTATTGCTTTAACACGTTCATTTTTAACAGTTTACAATCTTGGTTTCCTTTTCAAAATGATTTGAAATGGGTCCCTCACTGATTGATAATCACTGTCGTTCATCATATGCTTATTATCGTCCGAGTTAAAGCATTAACTCGTGTGTTAAATCCGTTCAAACTCTTGAGCTAAGGGTCAAAAGCAGTGCTCAGTTGACTTAAAGCTCATTTAACTCTTTTGCTGAGCAGGTTAAACACTTTTAAATTAGTCACATTTGAACCGAGTTAAAGCTTTAACTCGGTTCAAATCGCTTTAACACATTCATTTTTAACAGTTTACAATCTTGGTTTCATTTTAAGAATGACAAAAAATGGTTCTCTCACCGATGAAGAATCACTGTTGTTCCTCATATAATGATTACTCTTAAAGTTAAAGCATTAACTCAAAATGATCAATGGTTCCTCTACCAATTAAGAATCACTGTTGTTCCTCCCATGATGAGTACTGTCGGAGTTAAAGCATTAACTCGTGTGTTAAATCTGTTTAAACTCTTGAGCTTGGAGCAACGCTCAGTTGATTTAACCTAAAGCTGATTTAACTCATGAGTCGAGCAGGTTCAAAACTTTTCAAGCAGTTACATTTGAACGGAGTTAAAGTTTTAACTCAGTTTTTACTTTAATACATTAATTTTTAACTGTTTGAAATCTTGATTTCATTTTCAAAATGATAAGTGGTTCTCTTACCAATTAAGAATCACTGTTGTTTCTCCCATGATGATTACTGTCTGAGTTAAAGCATTAACTCGTGTGTTAAATCTGTTTAAACTCTTGAGCTTGGAGCAATGCTCAGTTGATTTAACCTAAAGCTGATTTAACTCATGAGTCGAGAATGTTCAAAACTTTTCAAGCAGTTACATTTGAACAGAGTTAAAGCTTTAACTCAGTTTTTACTTTAATACATTAATTTTTAACCGTTTGAAATCTTGGTTTCATTTTCAAAATGATAAGTGGTTCTCTTACCAATTAAGAATCCCTGTTGTTCCTACCATAATGATTACTGTCTGAGTTAAAGCATTAACTCGTGTGTTAAATCTGTTTAAACTCTTGAGCTTGGAGCAATGCTCAGTTGATTTAACCTAAAGCTGATTTAACTCATGAGTCGAGAATGTTCAAAACTTTTCAAGCAGTTACATTTGAACAGAGTTAAAGCTTTAACTCAGTTTTTACTTTAATATATTAATTTTTAACCGTTTTAAATCTTGGTTTCATTTTCAAAATGATAAGTGGTTCTCTTACCAATTAAGAATCACTGTTGTTTCTCCCATAATCAGAACTGTCATAGTTAAAGCATTAACTCATGTGTTAAATCTGTTTAAACTCTTGAGCTAGGAGCAATGCTCACCTGATTTAACCTAAAGCTGATTTAACTCATGAGTCGAGCAGGTTCAAAACTTTTCAAGCAGTTACATTTGAACGGAGTTAAATCTTTAACTCAGTTTTTACTTCAATACATTAATTTTTAACTGTTTACAATCTTGGTTTCATTTTCTAAATGATAAATGGTATTCTTACCAATTAAGAATCGCTGTTGTTCCTACCATAATGATTACTGTCTGAGTTAAAGCATTAACTCGTGTGTTAAATCTGTTTAAACTCTTGCGCGAGGAGCAGTGCTCAGTTGATTTAACCTAAAGCTGATTTAACTCATGAGTCGAGAAGGTTCAAAACTTTTCAAGCAGTTACATTTGAACAGAGTTAAAGCTTTAACTCAGTTTTTACTTTAATACATTAATTTTTAACTGTTTACAATCTTGGTTTCATTTTCAAAATAATAAGTGGTTCTCTTACCAATTAAGAATCACTGTTGTTCTTCCCATAATTAGTACTCTCAGAGTTAAAGCATTAACTCATGTGTTAAATCTGTTTAAACTCTTGAGCTAGGAGCAATGCTCAGTTGATTAACTTAAAGCTGAATTAACTCCTCAGTCGAGCGGGTTCAAAACTTTCAAATCCGTTACATTTGAACCGAGTTAGAACTTTAACTCGGAGTTATCGCTTTAATGCATTAACTTTTCACAAGTATTTATTCTTTCAAATCTGAAGTGGTTCCCTTATTCATTTAGGAAAAACAATTCTGAACTATTAGCATAACAACACCATAAAGAATAGCTCAGGTGTATTCCGTCAAGTGAGTCGGGGTCATAGAGGACCCCAGCGATCGAGTTGCGATTAATTAATCAACGAATCGTCTTTTTGACGAGGAAGCACAATGTCTTTTAGCGTTCGAGTGCGTGTCTGTGCCTTTTTTGTCGCCTTCCCGGTTACACAAACACGTTTTGTGGTTGAATAAACGGCTGTCTGATCGATTGCTTCTGTCTGATTCATTGTGGTGCATATATTGGAGAGTTAACTCAGTCAGTGCCTTAGACGGGTTTTCACGTCATTTCCTTTTATTTTGAAGGCCACTGTGAAAAGTGATGGGTCCCAACAGAGATCTACGGGTCCCCAAATTTAGTGTTATCGGGGTTGAAATTGTAAATCGGCGACAAATATATAATTTAAATCTATATATTCATTCAGTTTAATCGGCAAACTTTATTGGTAATACAAATCAGTTATCACTTCGGATTTTTCAGTTCATATATTCTTCGTGGTTTGCTGTCCCGCCACAGTTGTAATGCCTTCTCAAGGTCCGATCCATTATCCTCCTCCTCATAGCGTCACCAGGAATATAATTGAGTCCTTTTCTTGCTAGGAGTTTTCTTTTGTTTATTTTCTTTCGTCGAATCGTTCGCTCCAACACGCGTGTTTTCCTTGCCTCCGCAGTCTTCTGAAGAATTTCTCCGCCGTTTTTTTCGTGCCGGAATTATTGCCGTTGTTATCACTTTCGGCATTATGTTTCGACTTATTACTGACACTGAAGAAATGACCAATTGTGTGTTGATTTTCATCTTAAATCGAAGACAACCACCACAACAATGACGTCATGAGATCGGCGTGTAGACGAAAACTCCAACCGCGAGACCAAAACAACAATGGCGGATCTGCCTGACGAAGAGTTTGGAGTGCGGTAAATCTTTGTTTAAAAAAAAAAAAAAAAGGTAATCGGGTAATAATGACAATTTTGTGTCAAAAAGTTGCGTCCCGGGGACGCACGTTGATTGGACACTATGCGTCCCCAGCAAAAATCATGCGTTTAGGACGCGGGCAAACTAGAACACTGCACTCTTATTCTCTATCTCAAAAGTTGATGAAAGAATATATTGAAAAAGTCGTACACGAGAAAATCGGATTCAAATCACATTATCTCGAGACGGAAAATGATACCGACGCTTCACCGATACGAGTAACTCTCGTCATCGTACTCCAAATCGTCGCTGTCGTCGCCCCCTAGTGGTCCGTAGCGGAACTTCCTGTACACCGTCCCGTCCTGGCTCATGTACACGACGTCCTCGTCCTCGTCTCCGTGCTTCGGTTTGCCCAAGTCCGACGTGGCCGTGTCTTTGTTATAAATCGAAGAGGAACCGGATCTGGACCCGGGACCAGAACCGAGCTTCCGGTACCCGAGTTGGGTCCCGTCCGAAGTCGGCCGTTTGGAGCGAGAACGCAAGATGAGGACGACTGCGGCGACCAAAGCGGCCACTAGGAGGACGCATGCGACGACGAAGACCACCGTGTTCCCCCTGACTTCCTCCTCCTCGTGATCGTCTTTGTTCCTGAACGCCAGGTCGGTACTGAGGACGCACTCACCTGAATTTAAAAAAATGGAGATTTTCTTGAGAATGACATGTAGTGTTCTAGGGCAGCTTGTGCGGCGCATGTCATGGGAACCTGTCGTGGCTTCAAATCCAGCTCCAGACTTCCTGTGCGGAGTTTGTATGTTCTCCCCGTGCTTGCGTGGGTTTCCTCCCACGTTCCAAAAACATGCATTTCAGGTGAATTGGCCGGTCCAAATTGTCCCTAGGTGTGACCGAGTGAGTGAGTTGTCTGTCCCCGTGTGCCCTGCGATTGGCTGGCAACCAGTTCAGGGTGTCCCCTGCCCACTGCCCGATGATTGCTGGGATGGGCTCCAACAACCCCGCGACCCTACTGAGGATAAGCGGTGTAGCTGATGAGATGAGATGTAGTGTTCTCGCGTACAACCCCAAAAATGAGCGTGAAAACTACCACCATTTTTCTTCAATTATTTTTGCCGGGTTTTTGTTTGTTTGGGCTGTAGCAGCAAGATGGCTGACAATGATGTCATCTTCGTCTAGATGAGGCTCATGTAAGATAAATAGAAATATATCCACCTTGAAGGATTTTATACATTTGACTATAAAGGATTTTATACAATCGAATACAAATTTAATTTAATGCTGTGGTGCCATGTCAGAGCACCCTGGTGGAAAATGTAGAAACGCTCGGTGTTGTTTTGAACATTCCAGACATCGCAACGAGGAGGTGGAGCCCACGTTGGGCTTCCTTGGCACGCACATGGGAGGAGCCGGCACACTATCTTGCGGGGAGAGCTAAAGGACTTCAGAAAAAGGCTTCACAGAGACGCCAACGTCACTAATTCGGCCGTTTTCGTTGGAGTACACTTAGATAAATTGTTAATGAAATTAAATCTGCCCCCGTGTGAAAATGTCGGCTTTCCTGTTCATCTTTTCCCTCAAGAAACAAGTGAGCATGTATTGTTGGGTGAATGTAGGATGTGTTTGGGTAATGGAGTCAGATAACTAATTCAAACAATTTGATAAATGGTAAATTTTGATATTTAATATTTTTTTTACCACTAGGAGGCACTGAATAATACACACTGTCCCTCTACATCACAGGTGTCAAACAGGCGGCCCGGGGGCCAGATCAGGCCCGCTTAGGGATTGAATCCGGCCCGCGAGACAACACTCAGCGAAGCGCAAGAGAAAAACAAGCGGCAGGTTGAAATATGTCAACTAGATGTTGCCAAAGCCAGGTGCCTCGAACAAAGACACTGTACTTGTATTTCTCTTTCTTTTTCTCTTTCTCTTTCTCTCTCTTTCTCTCTCTCTCGCTCTGTTTCTCTCTCTCTCTGTTTCTCTGTTTCTCTCTCTTTCTCTTTCACCCCTTTTCTCCCACTCTCTGTGTCTCTCTTTTTCTCTTCTTCTGTTGCCCTTTGTCTTTTTCTCTCTCTCTGTCTTTTGAAAGTCTTTTGCTCCCTCCCTCTTCCGTTTTTCCGTTTCTCTTTCTTTCTCTCTTCCTACCCTTTGCGCTTTCTTTTCTCTTTTCTCTCCTTCTGTCTTTCTCTTTGGATTTCTTTCTTCCTCCCTGTCTCTGTCTCTGTCTCTGTCTCTCTCTCTTTTATACCCCTTTTATCCCACTCTCTGTCTCTTTCACTCTCCGTGTCTCTTTTTCTCTTATTTTGCTCTAATTTCCTTTTTTTCCTTTTCTTTCCTTTCTCTTTCTCTCTTCCTACCCTTTGTGCTTTCTTTTCTCTCATTCTGTCTTTCTATTTCTCTTTGGATTTCTTTCTTCCTCTCCGTCTCTGTCTCTCTCTCTCTCTCTTTTATACCCCTTTTATCCCTCTCTCTGTCTCTTTCACTCTCAGTGTCTCTCTTTTTCTCTTATTTTGCTCTAATTTCCTTTTTTTTCCTTTTCTCTCTTTTCTCTTTCTCTCTTCCTACCCTTTGTGCTTTCTTTTCTCTTTTCTCTCCTTCCGTCTCTCTATTTCTCTTTGGCTTTCTTTCTTTCCCCCTCTCTCACGACTTCTCTTTTTATCTCTTTTGTTTCTCTCTCTCTATCTCTTTGTCCCGGCCTCTCTCTCTCCTTTTCCCTCCCTCTTTCTCTTATTTCTTGATCTCTCTTTTTCTTTCTCTTTAATCTACTAGTCCGGCCCCCGACAGAATGTTTGTTCTATCGTGTGGCCCCCGAGTTAAAATGACCCCCTTGCTCTACTCGAATCCCCTAGACATCATAGCCCTTAGGATCATTGGGAAACCGAAACTTCTCCACCATGATCAGATACAGAAAAGGGAATACTGTCGTAAAGTATGTCAATAACTAAATCCATATTCCGTAATAAAACAATAACGACATTTCAAAGTCTTGAATTAAATGTCTAATGAAACTAAACATTTCGTAACAAATGTAATCAGATTACACCAAAACTGAAAATACCTGTCGTTTCTGTGCAGTTGCAGCAATCCGGTGTGCGCGCTTCACTGCCGCAGCAGAGGAGACAGCGCCCCCCGGCTTCCAGGATGGCCTGCGGCCCGCAAGCGCTACAATTGGCCGGCCCGGGACCTCGGCACCGCCAGCAGGAGGCGTCGCAGTCCTCGCAGGAGTGATGTGAACCCTGAACCGGTTTGAATAAGATATAGTACATGTTTCTAGGAAATATTATCTATTATCTATTGTACTACTGTGCTATTGTTCTATCTATCTACCATGCCATTGGCCTATCCTATCTATATAACCAGGGTTGGGTAGGTTTACTTTAACTGGATTACTTTCAATGACTTTTGGATGACTCCAATACCAAATATGCTAATAAAAGACCAAAGAAACTAAAAATGATGACTCACAACACGTGGTAAGCTTTCTCTCCTGGCTTTGATCTCTTTGATCTCCGGCAAAACCAGGGTTGGGTAGGGTTACATTAACTGGATTACTTTCAATTACTTTTGGATGACTCCAATACCAAATATGCTAATAAAAGACAAAAGAAACTAAATATGAATAAAATGATGACTCACAACACATGGTAAGCTTTCTCTCCTGGCTTTGATCTCTGGCAAAACCAGGGTTGGGTAGGGTTACTTTAACTGGATTACTTTAAATTACTTTTGGATGACTCCAAAACCAAATGTGCTAATAAAAGACAAAAGAAACTAAATATGAAAAAAATGATGACTCACAACACGTGGTAAGCTTTCTCTCCTGGCTTTGATGTCTTTGATCTCCGGCAAAACCAGGGTTGGGTAGGGTTACTTTAACTGGATTACTTTCAATTACTTTTGGATGACTCCAATACCAAATATGCTAATAAAAGACAAAAGACACTAAAAATGATGACTCACAACACGTGGTAAGCTTTCTCTCCTGGCTTTGATCTCTTTGATCTCTGGCAAAACCAGGGTTGGGTAGGGTTACTTTAACTGGATTACTTTCAATTACTTTTGGATGACTCCAATACCAAATATGCTAATAAAAGACAAAAGAAACTAAAAATGATGACTCACAACACGTGGTAAGCTTTCTCTCCTGGCTTTGATCTCTTTGATCTCCGGCAAAACCAGGGTTGGGTAGGGTTACTTTAACTGGATTACTTTCAATTACTTTTGGATGACTCCAATACCAAATATGCTAATAAAAGACAAAAGAAACTAAATATGAATAAAATGATGACTCACAACACATGGTAAGCTTTCTCTCCTGGCTTTGATCTCTGGCAAAACCAGGGTTGGGTAGGGTTACTTTAACTGGATTACTTTAAATTACTTTTGGATGACTCCAAAACCAAATGTGCTAATAAAAGACAAAAGAAACTAAATATGAAAAAAATGATGACTCACAACACGTGGTAAGCTTTCTCTCCTGGCTTTGATGTCTTTGATCTCCGGCAAAACCAGGGTTGGGTAGGGTTACTTTAACTGGATTACTTTCAATTACTTTTGGATGACTCCAATACCAAATATGCTAATAAAAGACAAAAGACACTAAAAATGATGACTCACAACACGTGGTAAGCTTTCTCTCCTGGCTTTGATCTCTTTGATCTCTGGCAAAACCAGGGTTGGGTAGGGTTACTTTAACTGGATTACTTTCAATTACTTTTGGATGACTCCAATACCAAATATGCTAATAAAAGACAAAAGAAACTAAAAATGATGACTCACAACACGTGGTAAGCTTTCTCTCCTGGCTTTGATCTCTTTGATCTCCGGCAAAACCAGGGTTGGGTAGGGTTACTTTAACTGGATTACTTTCAATTACTTTTGGATGACTCCAATACCAAATATGCTAATAAAAGACAAAAGAAACTAAATATGAATAAAATGATGACTCACAACACATGGTAAGCTTTCTCTCCTGGCTTTGATCTCTGGCAAAACCAGGGTTGGGTAGGGTTACTTTAACTGGATTACTTTAAATTACTTTTGGATGACTCCAAAACCAAATGTGCTAATAAAAGACAAAAGAAACTAAATATGAAAAAAATGATGACTCACAACACGTGGTAAGCTTTCTCTCCTGGCTTTGATGTCTTTGATCTCCGGCAAAACCAGGGTTGGGTAGGGTTACTTTAACTGGATTACTTTCAATTACTTTTGGATGACTCCAATACCAAATATGCTAATAAAAGACAAAAGACACTAAAAATGATGACTCACAACACGTGGTAAGCTTTCTCTCCTGGCTTTGATCTCTTTGATCTCTGGCAAAACCAGGGTTGGGTAGGGTTACTTTAACTGGATTACTTTCAATTACTTTTGGATGACTCCAATACCAAATATGCTAATAAAAGACAAAAGAAACTAAAAATGATGACTCACAACACGTGGTAAGCTTTCTCTCCTGGCTTTGATCTCTTTGATCTCCGGCAAAACCAGGGTTGGGTAGGGTTACTTTAACTGGATTACTTTCAATTACTTTTGGATGACTCCAATACCAAATATGCTAATAAAAGACAAAAGAAACTAAAAATGATGACTCACAACACGTGGTAAGCTTTCTCTCCTGGCTTTGATCTCTTTGATCTCCGGCAAAACCAGGGTTGGGTAGGGTTACTTTAACTGGATTACTTTCAATTACTTTTGGATGACTCCAATACCAAATATGCTAATAAAAGACAAAAGAAACTAAATATGATGACTCACAACACGTGGTAAGCTTTCTCTCCTGGCTTTGATCTCTTTGATCTCCGGCAAAACCAGGGTTGGGTAGGGTTACTTTAACTGGATTACTTTCAATGACTTTTGGATGACTCCAATACCAAATGTGCTAATAAAAGACAAAAGAAACTAAAAATGATGACTCACAACACGTGGTAAGCTTTCTCTCCTGGCTTTGATCTGCGGCAAAACGAACATAACATGCGACAGAAACAAAATGAAAATAAACCCTACCCAACCCTATCTAACATATATTCTGTAAATATAAATATGTATATATTTTTAGGGCCAGTGGCGCATTTTTGCCACTCTGTCCAACAAAAAGTGAACTGCACTTGTGCAGCCGTGATCCACCTCTAAAAATTTATGAATTAGGTCTTGCGACTCCTTTTTAATTATTCATCCATCCATCCATTATCTGTATCGCTTATCCTCAATAGGGTCGCGGGGGTGCCGCAGCCCATCTCAGCCGTCTTCGGGCAGTGGGCAGGGGACACCCTGAACTGGTTGCCAGCCAATCGCAGGGCACACAGGGACAGACAACTCATTCGCTCATTCACACCTAGGGACAATTTGGACCGGCCATTTCACTTGAAATGCATGTTTTTGGAACGTGGGAGGAAACTGGAGGGCCTGGAGGAAACCCATGCAAGCACAGGGAGAACATGCAAACTCTGCACAGGAAGGTTGGTAGCTGGATTTGAACCCATGACCTCAGAACTCTGCCGCACACGCGCTAACCACAGCGCCGCCGTGCTGCCCCCTTCTTAATTATTTCTGCCTAAAATGAACTACACTTTTACGACCACTATCCATTATCCCTGACCACATGTGCCCTGCAAGCAGGGGTTCTCAGAGCTCACTTTAGTCGAACCTGGCGTATATTTTTATGGCATTATTTTATTAAATGAACTGTACTCCAACTGTACTATTATCATCGCCAATCCCATATAACTGCGAGCAGAGAGGTATGCCTAAAAAGAACTGCACTGTTTTGACCACGGTCCATTATCCGCAGTTAACTTTTAGCCATCAAAGCTTGTTTTTTAATGTTCTGGCCACAGAAGAGCGCTAATACAGCCTGCCTGAAATGAACTTCACTGTTTTGACCAAGCTCCATTATCCCCAGTTGGCTATTGCAGTGAGCAGTGGCCATCAAACTGCTTTTTTTATGTCAAGGCCACTGAAGAGTGCTTGTGTAGCCCGTCTAAAATGAACTGCACTGTTTTGACCAAGATCCATTATCCTTAGTTGGCTCTTGCAGTGAGCATGGGCCATCAAAGAGCGTTTTTTTTTAATGTTTTGGACATTGACGAGAGCTAATTCAGCCCGTCTAAAATGAACTGCACTGTTTTGACCAAGATCCATTATCCCTAGTTGGCTCTTGCAGTGAGCATGGGCCATCAAAGAGCGTTTTTTTTTTAATGTTTTGGACATTGACGAGAGCTAATTCAGCCCGTCTAAAATGAACTGCACTGTTTTGACCAAGATCCATTATCCCTATTTGGCTCTTGCAGTGAGCATGGGCCATCAAAGAGCGTTTTTTTAATGTTTTGGCCATTGACGAGAGCTAATTCAGCCCGCCTAAAAAGAACTGCACTGTTTTGACCACGGTCCATTATCCGCAGTTAACTTTTAGCCATCAAAGCTTGTTTTTTAATGTTCTGGCCACAGAAGAGTGCTAATACAGCCTGCTTGAAATGAACTTCACTGTTTTGACCAAGCTCCATTATCCCCAGTTGGCTATTGCAGTGAGCAGTGGCCATCAAACTGCTTTTTTTGATGTCACGGCCACTGAAGAGTGCTTGTGTAGCCCGTCTAAAATGAACTGCACTGTTTTGACCAAGATCCATTATCCCTAGTTGGCTCTTGCAGTGAGCATGGGCCATCAAAGAGCGTTTTTTTAATGTTTTGGACATTGACGAGAGCTAATTCAGCCCGTCTAAAATGAACTGCACTGTTTTGACCAAGATCCATTATCCCTAGTTGGCTCTTGCAGTGAGCATGGGCCATCAAAGAGCGTTTTTTTTAATGTTTTGGACATTGACGAGAGCTAATTCAGCCCGTCTAAAATGAACTGCACCGTTTTGACCAAGATCCATTATCCCTAGTTGGCTCTTGCAGTGAGCATGGGCCATCAAAGAGCGTTTTTTTAATGTTTTGGCCATTGACGAGAGCTAATTCAGCCCGCGTAAAATGAACAGCACTGTTTTGACCAAGACCCATTAGCCGCGGTTGACTTTTGCAGTGAGCATGGGCCATCACAGCGCATTTTTATTATTTTGGCCATGGAAGAGCACTAACACAACCCTCCTAAAATGAACGGCACTGTTTTGACCACAATCCATTATCTGCGGTTGACTTTTGCAGTGAGCGTGGGCCATCAAAGTGTGTTTTTCATTGTTTTGGCCACAGAAGAGCCATTACAGCCCGTCTAAAATGACCTGCACTGTTTTGATTAAGATCCATTATCCCCAGTTGGCTATTGCAGTGAGCAGTGGCCATCAAATCGCTCTTTTTTAAAAAAAAGTTATGGCCGCTGAAGAGCGCTAATGTAGCCCACCTAAAATGAACTGCACTGTTTTGGCCGCGATTATTATCCCCAGTCAACCATTTCTCAGAGTGGAGGCTTGAGAGTGTAAATTTGTGGTATATGTAATTGCTCTTTTCTTTTTGTTTGTTTCTGCCTAAAATGAACAGCACATGTGCGGATGCGATCCATTATCCCTGGTCGACTTATTCCGCGGGGGCCGGCAGAGCGCATGTTAAAATATAGGGGGGCGTTATTTCATGGATTTTTCACATTTCGCTGCTACCCTTGTTGTGGAAAATAGACTTGCATTTGTAGAATAGAGTTGCATACATTTAGAAATGTAGAAAGACTTGCTTACAGTAGTGAGGGAATGTTGACATCATTTCGAGAAGGTCCTTGGCAAGACAGTTGAGTTTCCCTAAAAGGGCATGAGACCTGCAAGGTCCCTCTGAGCAAACTGAGGCGAACAACATGTCCTAATAAGGGTACGACAACATCTTCCTTGTTGAGACGTCAGATCTCCGTCGCCTCTTGGGTTGTACTCAAATTGAAGCTATAAAAGCATTGTTATGTCTGGAGTTCTCTGAGTTCTTTGGGATGACGAAATAAAGAGCTCCCCCTCATGGCAAGCCTCTGTGTACTTGATTAAATCACGTAAGAAGACTTAAAAGATATCGAACCTGCATTTTCAGTATATATACATCTATTCTTTCTTTTTTTCCATTATCCTTGCTACACATAACCAAAATCATGATACATGTTTACCTTGAGCAGCAGGTACTTGTCCGGGTCACACACGGACACACAGGCGCCACCCGACAGGAGGTAACCGGGCCCACACGATAGGCAGGAGTGAGAATTTTCTGCAAAAAAATATCCATTTTAAATATTTTTCAACTCGTTTATCCTTTTTTTTCCTTTTCGTTAAGTCACTGTATCATTTTGGGCTCTTAAATTCTGTGCTGTGGCCTATAGGGGGCAGTATAACCCAGACTGCAGAGGATAAAACCATATGACAGGCAGTTTTGTTATGTTGCACCCTGTATTAGCAAGGCAAAGATACCGTAATTTTTGGATATAAGGCGCAGTCAAAATTGGAAATGTGCTGCATTTGGTCAGTTGATAAATTTTAAACACATTTGCATAATAATAATATTAGCGACCCTGATAGCGACAGTATGAGCGCCGCATGCTAACTACCAGGGTATTAGGGACATAGATGACGTAGGAAAAGGCAAAAGGTCTTATCTCATGATCACACTATTTTTAGAGAAATGAGACAACAAAATGAAAATAGTTTGATGAGATGAAACCCAATGCCTTTTCATGTGTCAGCTGTATCCCTAGTGGATGGTCCCGTGCTGCGATCCAGGTTTCATTCCGATGTTATGGTAAATGGTATTTCTACTGCGCTTTTTAAGTCTCTGAAGCTCTCCCAAAGCACTTTACAATGTGCTTCACACTTACCTGCGCTCTACCTCCTGAGCTACTGTCAAGCCTGGGGGGAACAGTGATATATTCCAACACTTTTTATTGCAACTCCAGTCCTCAATATAATCTAGGGCTGCAACAACGAATCGATAAACCCGATTAAAGTCGCGGATTAAAAGCTAGCTGTCGCGCATTTTATGCCTCACTGAGGCGCTATTTTTAAAAGGTTTCGGTCAGTTCAACTCATGGAACATGATGGAGACGGAGAAAACAGTTTGACCCGAGTCTGCCAAACAAAAAATGTGCCACTTGCAAGATTTGCAATCGTGATATGGCGCGGGAGCACCACAATAGTGAGGCAGCAATCAAAACCAAAACATGGAGTCACCGACGAGGATGAAGGGAGCTCGGTAGAAGGGTCTATCTCTGACTATCTAGACATCTATCTATTTATCTAGACATCTATTCCTATATATCTATCTACCTAGAAATCTGTCTAGACATCTATCTATCTATCTAGACATCTATCTATCTCTATCTAGCTATCTAGACATCTATTTATCTATCTCTATCTATCTAGACATCTTGACATCTATTTATCTATCTATCTCTATCTATCCATCTTGTCATCTATCTATCTAGACATTATGGGCGGCAGTAGCTCAGGAGGTAGAGCGCTCGTCTTGGGATCAAGGGATCCCAGTTCGAATCCCGGCTCGTCCGTGTTACATGTCGAAGTGTCCTTGGGTAAGACACTGAACCCCTAATACCCCCAATAAGCAGGTTAGCGCCTTACATGGCTGCAAGGCCGCTATTGGGAAATGTGGAGCACATTGTAAAGCGCTTTGGGAAGTCCTTGACTTGAAAAGCGCTATATAAATGCAGATCATTTCATTTCATCTATCTAGACATCTATCTCTATCCATCTATCTCTATATCTATCTAGACATCTATTTATCTATCTCTATCTATCTAGACATCCATTTATCTATCTCTATCTATCTAGACATCTAGACATCTATTTATCTATCTTTATCTAGCTTGACATCTAGACATCTATCTATCTATCTATCTCTATCTATCTATCTAGACATCTATCTAGACATCTATCTATCTATCTCTATATTTATCTAGACATCTATCTCTATCTATCTAGACATCTATCTATCTATCTATCTAGACATCTATTTATCTCTATCTATCTATCTAGACATCTATTTATCTCTATCTATCTATCTATCTAGACATCTATTTATCTCTATCTATCTATCTAGACATCTATTCATCTCTATCTATCTATCTATCTAGACATCCATTTATCTATCTTTATCTAGTTTGACATCTAGACATCTATCTATCCATCTAGACATCTATCTATCTAGACATCTATCCAGACATCTATCCATCTATCTATCTAGACATCTATCTATCTATCTCTATATTTATCTAGACATCTATCTCTATCTATCTAGACATCTATCTATCTCTATCTATCTATCTAGACATCTATTCATCTCTATCTATCTATCTATCTAGACATCCATTTATCTATCTTTATCTAGTTTGACATCTAGACATCTATCTATCCATCTAGACATCTATCTATCTAGACATCTATCCAGACATCTATCCATCTATCTATCTAGACATCTATCTATCTATCTCTATATTTATCTAGACATCTATCTCTATCTATCTAGACATCTATCTATCTCTATCTATCTAGACATCTATCCATCTATGTAGACATCAATCTATCTAGACATCTATCAATCTATCTAGTCATCTATCTCTCTCAATCTCTATCTCTATCTGTCTTTAAACAACAAAAATACCTATTTTTTGTGTGAATTTTTGTAAGAAAATCCTATACGGTCATTTCTTTGTTCCTGTTTCTTAATAGACCTGAGCAGGTTGCACAGTTGCCGCCGCAACGTCGGCAGGTGACATAGACCCCGTCCCGGTCTTGGTCCCGGTGGCGGTAGAACCCGAGAGGGCACTCTCCGAGGCAGCGCCCGTCCTCGGGGACAAGAAGGAACCCCGGCGCGCAGCTCAGGCAACGCCCGTCCTCCGTACAGCCGCCACAAACGGGATCGCAGGGCCGGCAAGTCCCGGAGGGTCGCTCGCCGTCTCGACTGGAGAGGAAAGGAAGGAAAGACGACTCTCGGGTGAACCGTAAAGTTCAGCCTGTAAACCGCTTTGGATTTAATTGCAATTTAACGCTACATGAATTTCATTTTCTCAGCCCGGCAATTAAACATCGGCAGTGATTAGCATTTTATAACCGATATGACACAGGGGAAGGGCCTCTATCTAGACATCCATCTATCTATACATCTATCTATCTAGACATCCATCTATCTATACATCTATCTATCTAGACATCCATCTATCTATACATCTATCTATCTGTCTAGACATCTATCTATCTAGATAGATAGATAGATACTTTATTCATCCCCGCAGGGAAATTCACATTTCCAGCAGCATCCCTGAGCTGAGAACAATACTAGAGATCTATCTATCTATCTAGACGTCTATCAATCTATCTAGACATCTATAACTGATATGACACCAGGGAAGAGCCTCTATCTAGACATCTATCTATCTATCTAGACATCCATTTATCTATCTATACATCTATCTAGACATCTATAACCGATATGACCCCAGGGAAGGGCCTCTATCTACACAACTATTTATCCATCTATCTATCTATAATCTATCTATTTTAAAACCGATATGACACCAAGGGGGCGCCTCTATCTAGACATCTATCTATCTAGACATCTATCTATCTATCTATCTATCTAGGATTCTATTTAGACATCTATCTATCTATCTAGGATTCTATTTAGACATCTATCTAGACATCTATGTATCTCTCTAGACATCTATGTATCTATCTAGACAGCTATCTATCTATCTATTTATCTAGACATATATCTACCAATATATCTAGACATCTATCTATCTATCTATGTAGACACCTATCTATAACCGATATGACACCAGGGAAGCGCCTCTAACTAGACATCTATCTATCTATCTAGGATTCTATCTATACATCTATCTAGACATCTATAACCGATATGACCCCAGGGAAGGGCCTCTATCTACACAACTATTTATCCATCTATCTATCTATAATCTATCTATTTTAAAACCGATATGACACCAAGGGGGCGCCTCTATCTAGACATCTATCTATCTAGACATCTATCTATCTATCTATCTATCTAGGATTCTATCTAGACATCTATCTATCTATCTAGGATTCTATCTAGACATCTATCTATCTATCTATCTAGGATTCTATTTAGACATCTATCTAGACATCTATCTAGACATCTATCTATCTAGGATTCTATCTAGACATCTATCTATCTAGGATTCTATCTAGACATCTATCTATCTATCTAGGATTCTATTTAGACATCTATCTAGACATCTATCTAGACATCTATCTATCTAGGATTCTATCTAGACATCTATTTAGACATCTATCTATCTATCTAGGATTCTATTTAGACATCTATCTATCTATCTAGGATTCTATCTAGACATCTATCTATCCATCTATCTATCTAGGATTCTATTTAGACATCTATCTATCTATCTAGGATTCTATCTAGACATCTATCTATCTATCTATCTAGGATTCTATCTAGACATCTATCTATCTATCTAGGATTCTATCTAGACATCTATCTATCTATCTATCTAGGATTCTATTTAGACATCTATCTAGACATCTATCTAGACATCTATCTATCTAGGATTCTATCTAGACATCTATCTATCTAGGATTCTATCTAGACATCTATCTATCTATCTAGGATTCTATTTAGACATCTATCTAGACATCTATCTAGACATCTATCTATCTAGGATTCTATCTAGACATCTATTTAGACATCTATCTATCTATCTAGGATTCTATTTAGACATCTATCTATCTATCTAGGATTCTATCTAGACATCTATCTATCCATCTATCTATCTAGGATTCTATTTAGACATCTATCTATCTATCTAGGATTCTATTTAGACATCTATCTAGACATCTATCTAGACATCTATCTATCTATCTAGGATTCTATCTAGGCATCTATCTATCTATCTAGGATTCTATCTAGACATCTATCTAGGATTCTGTTTAGACATCTATCTATCTATCTAGGATTCTATTTAGACATCTATCTAGACATCTATCTAGACATCTAGGATTCTATCTAGACATCTATCTATCCATCTAGGATTCTATTTAGACATCTATCTATCCAGCTAGGATTCTATCTAGACATCTATCTAGGATTCTGTTTAGACATCTATCTATCTATCTAGGATTCTATTTAGACATCTATCTAGACATCTATCTATCTATCTAGGATTCTATCTAGACATCTATCTATCTATCTAGGATTCTATTTAGACATCTATCTATCTATCTAGGATTCTATCTAGACATCTATCTATCTAGAATTCTATTTAGACATCTATCTAGACATCTATCTAGACATCTAGGATTCTATCTAGACATCTATCTATCTATCTATCTAGGATTCTATTTAGACATCTATCTAGACATCTATCTAGACATCTATCTATCTATCTAGGATTCTATTTAGACATCTATCTAGACATCTATCTATCTATCTAGGATTCTATCTAGACATCTATCTATCTATCTAGGATTCTATCTAGACATCTATCTATCTATCTAGGATTCTATCTAGACATCTATCTATCTATCTATCTAGGATTCTATTTAGACATCTATCTAGACATCTATCTAGACATCTATCTATCTAGGATTCTATCTAGACATCTATCTATCTATCTAGGATTCTATCTAGACATCTATCTATCTATCTATCTAGGATTCTATCTAGACATCTATCTATCTAGGATTCTATCTAGACATCTATCTATCTATCTAGGATTCTATCTAGACATCTATCTATCTATCTAGGATTCTATCTAGACATCTATCTATCTATCTATCTAGGATTCTATTTAGACATCTATCTAGACATCTATCTAGACATCTATCTATCTAGGATTCTATCTAGACATCTATCTATCTAGGATTCTATCTAGACATCTATCTATCTATCTAGGATTCTATTTAGACATCTATCTAGACATCTATCTAGACATCTATCTATCTAGGATTCTATCTAGACATCTATTTAGACATCTATCTATCTATCTAGGATTCTATTTAGACATCTATCTATCTATCTAGGATTCTATCTAGACATCTATCTACCTATCTATCTATCTAGGATTCTATTTAGACATCTATCTATCTATCTAGGATTCTATTTAGACATCTATCTAGACATCTATCTAGACATCTATCTATCTATCTAGGATTCTATCTAGGCATCTATCTATCTATCTAGGATTCTATCTAGACATCTATCTAGGATTCTGTTTAGACATCTATCTATCTATCTAGGATTCTATTTAGACATCTATCTAGACATCTATCTAGACATCTAGGATTCTATCTAGACATCTATCTATCCATCTAGGATTCTATTTAGACATCTATCTATCTATCTAGGATTCTATCTAGGCATCTATCTATCCATCTATCTATCTAGGATTCTATTTAGACATCTATCTAGACATCTATCTAGACATCTATCTATCTATCTAGGATTCTATCTAGACATCTATCTATCCATCTATCTATCTAGGATTCTATTTAGACATCTATCTATCTATCTAGGATTCTATTTAGACATCTATCTAGACATCTATCTAGACATCTATCTATCTATCTAGGATTCTATCTAGACATCTATCTATCTAGACATCTATCTATCTATCTATCTATCTATCTATCTAGGATTCTATCTAGACATCTATCTATCTATCTAGGATTCTATCTAGACATCTATCTATCTATCTAGGATTCTATCTAGACATCTATCTATCCATCTATCTATCTAGGATTCTATTTAGACATCTATCTAGACATCTATCTAGACATCTATCTATCTATCTAGGATTCTATCTAGACATCTATCTATCCATCTATCTATCTAGGATTCTATTTAGACATCTATCTATCTATCTAGGATTCTATTTAGACATCTATCTAGACATCTATCTAGACATCTATCTATCTATCTAGGATTCTATCTAGACATCTATCTATCTAGACATCTATCTATCTATCTATCTATCTATCTATCTATCTAGGATTCTATCTAGACATCTATCTATCTATCTAGGATTCTATCTAGACATCTATCTATCTATCTAGGATTCTATCTAGACATCTATCTATCTATCTAGGATTCTATCTAGACATCTATCTATCTATCTATCTAGGATTCTATTTAGACATCTATCTAGACATCTATCTAGACATCTATCTATCTAGGATTCTATCTAGACATCTATCTATCTAGGATTCTATCTAGACATCTATCTATCTATCTAGGATTCTATTTAGACATCTATCTAGACATCTATCTAGACATCTATCTATCTAGGATTCTATCTAGACATCTATTTAGACATCTATCTATCTATCTAGGATTCTATTTAGACATCTATCTATCTATCTAGGATTCTATCTAGACATCTATCTATCCATCTATCTATCTAGGATTCTATTTAGACATCTATCTATCTATCTAGGATTCTATTTAGACATCTATCTAGACATCCATCTAGACATCTATCTATCTATCTAGGATTCTATCTAGACATCTATCTATCTAGGATTCTATCTAGACATCTATCTATCTATCTAGGATTCTATTTAGACATCTATCTAGACATCTATCTAGACATCTATCTACCTAGGATTCTATCTAGACATCTATTTAGACATCTATCTATCTATCTAGGATTCTATTTAGACATCTATCTATCTATCTAGGATTCTATCTAGACATCTATCTATCCATCTATCTATCTAGGATTCTATTTAGACATCTATCTATCTATCTAGGATTCTATTTAGACATCTATCTAGACATCTATCTATCTATCTAGGATTCTATCTAGGCATCTATCTATCTATCTAGGATTCTATCTAGACATCTATCTAGGATTCTGTTTAGACATCTATCTATCTATCTAGGATTCTATTTAGACATCTATCTAGACATCTATCTAGACATCTAGGATTCTATCTAGACATCTATCTATCCATCTAGGATTCTATTTAGACATCTATCTATCCAGCTAGGATTCTATCTAGACATCTATCTAGGATTCTGTTTAGACATCTATCTATCTATCTAGGATTCTATTTAGACATCTATCTAGACATCTATCTATCTATCTAGGATTCTATCTAGACATCTATCTATCTATCTAGGATTCTATTTAGACATCTATCTATCTATCTAGGATTCTATCTAGACATCTATCTATCTAGAATTCTATTTAGACATCTATCTAGACATCTATCTAGACATCTAGGATTCTATCTAGACATCTATCTATCTATCTAGGATTCTATCTAGACATCTATCTATCCATCTATCTATCTAGGATTCTATTTAGACATCTATCTATCTATCTAGGATTCTATTTAGACATCTATCTAGACATCTATCTAGACATCTATCTATCTATCTAGGATTCTATCTAGACATCTATCTATCTAGACATCTATCTATCTATCTATCTATCTATCTATCTATCTAGGATTCTATCTAGACATCTATCTATCTATCTAGGATTCTATCTAGACATCTATCTATCTATCTAGGATTCTATCTAGACATCTATCTATCTATCTAGGATTCTATCTAGACATCTATCTATCTATCTATCTAGGATTCTATTTAGACATCTATCTAGACATCTATCTAGACATCTATCTATCTAGGATTCTATCTAGACATCTATCTATCTAGGATTCTATCTAGACATCTATCTATCTATCTAGGATTCTATTTAGACATCTATCTAGACATCTATCTAGACATCTATCTATCTAGGATTCTATCTAGACATCTATTTAGACATCTATCTATCTATCTAGGATTCTATTTAGACATCTATCTATCTATCTAGGATTCTATCTAGACATCTATCTATCCATCTATCTATCTAGGATTCTATTTAGACATCTATCTATCTATCTAGGATTCTATTTAGACATCTATCTAGACATCCATCTAGACATCTATCTATCTATCTAGGATTCTATCTAGACATCTATCTATCTAGGATTCTATCTAGACATCTATCTATCTATCTAGGATTCTATTTAGACATCTATCTAGACATCTATCTAGACATCTATCTACCTAGGATTCTATCTAGACATCTATTTAGACATCTATCTATCTATCTAGGATTCTATTTAGACATCTATCTATCTATCTAGGATTCTATCTAGACATCTATCTATCCATCTATCTATCTAGGATTCTATTTAGACATCTATCTATCTATCTAGGATTCTATTTAGACATCTATCTAGACATCTATCTATCTATCTAGGATTCTATCTAGGCATCTATCTATCTATCTAGGATTCTATCTAGACATCTATCTAGGATTCTGTTTAGACATCTATCTATCTATCTAGGATTCTATTTAGACATCTATCTAGACATCTATCTAGACATCTAGGATTCTATCTAGACATCTATCTATCCATCTAGGATTCTATTTAGACATCTATCTATCCAGCTAGGATTCTATCTAGACATCTATCTAGGATTCTGTTTAGACATCTATCTATCTATCTAGGATTCTATTTAGACATCTATCTAGACATCTATCTATCTATCTAGGATTCTATCTAGACATCTATCTATCTATCTAGGATTCTATTTAGACATCTATCTATCTATCTAGGATTCTATCTAGACATCTATCTATCTAGAATTCTATTTAGACATCTATCTAGACATCTATCTAGACATCTAGGATTCTATCTAGACATCTATCTATCTATCTATCTAGGATTCTATTTAGACATCTATCTAGACATCTATCTAGACATCTATCTATCTATCTAGGATTCTATTTAGACATCTATCTAGACATCTATCTATCTATCTAGGATTCTATCTAGACATCTATCTATCTATCTAGGATTCTATCTAGACATCTATCTATCTATCTAGGATTCTATCTAGACATCTATCTATCTATCTATCTAGGATTCTATTTAGACATCTATCTAGACATCTATCTAGACATCTATCTATCTAGGATTCTATCTAGACATCTATCTATCTATCTAGGATTCTATCTAGACATCTATCTATCTATCTATCTATCTAGGATTCTATCTAGACATCTATCTATCTATCTAGGATTCTATCTAGACATCTATCTATCTATCTAGGATTCTATCTAGACATCTATCTATCTATCTAGGATTCTATCTAGACATCTATCTATCTATCTATCTAGGATTCTATTTAGACATCTATCTAGACATCTATCTAGACATCTATCTATCTAGGATTCTATCTAGACATTTATCTATCTATCTAGGATTCTATCTAGACATCTATCTATCTATCTAGGATTCTATTTAGACATCTATCTAGACATCTATCTAGACATCTATCTATCTAGGATTCTATCTAGACATCTATTTAGACATCTATCTATCTATCTAGGATTCTATTTAGACATCTATCTATCTATCTAGGATTCTATCTAGACATCTATCTATCTATCTATCTATCTAGGATTCTATTTAGACATCTATCTATCTATCTAGGATTCTATTTAGACATCTATCTAGACATCTATCTAGACATCTATCTATCTATCTAGGATTCTATCTAGGCATCTATCTATCTATCTAGGATTCTATCTAGACATCTATCTAGGATTCTATTTAGACATCTATCTAGACATCTATCTATCTATCTAGGATTCTATCTAGACATCTATCTATCTAGGATTCTATTTAGACATCTATCTATCTATCTAGGATTCTATCTAGACATCTATCTATCTAGAATTCTATTTAGACATCTATCTAGACATCTAGGATTCTATCTAGACATCTATCTATCTATCTAGGATTCTATCTAGACATCTATCTATCTATCTAGGATTCTATTTAGACATCTATCTAGACATCTATCTAGACATCTATCTATCTATCTAGGATTCTATTTAGACATCTATCTAGACATCTATCTATCTAGGATTCTATCTAGACATCTATCTATCTATCTAGGATTCTATCTAGACATCTATCTATCTATCTAGGATTCTATCTAGACATCTATCTATCTACTAGGATTCTATCTAGACATCTATCTAGGATTCTATTTAGACATCTATCTATCTATCTAGGATTCTATTTAGACATCTATCTATCTATCTAGGATTCTATTTAGACATCTATCTAGACATCTATCTAGACATCTAGGATTCTATCTAGACATCTATCTATCTATCTAGGATTCTATCTAGACATCTATCTATCTATCTAGGATTCTATTTAGACATCTATCTATCTATCTAGGATTCTATCTAGACATCTATCTATCTAGGATTCTATTTAGACATCTATCTAGACATCTATCTAGACATCTATCTATCTAGGATTCTATCTAGACATCTATCTATCTATCTAGGATTCTATCTAGACATCTATCTATCTATCTAGGATTCTATTTAGACATCTATCTAGACATCTAGGATTCTATCTAGACATCTATCTATATATCTAGGATTCTATCTAGACATCTATCTATCTATCTAGGATTCTATCTAGACATCTATCTATCTATCTAGGATTCTATCTAGACATCTATCTATCTATCTAGGATTCTATCTAGACATCTATCTATCTATCTATCTAGGATTCTATTTAGACATCTATCTAGACATCTATCTAGACATCTATTTAGACATCTATCTAGACATCTATCTAGACATCTATCTATCTATCTAGGATTCTATCTAGACATCTATCTATCTATCTAGGATTCTATCTAGACATCTATCTAGGATTCTGTTTAGACATCTATCTATCTATCTAGGATTCTATTTAGACATCTATCTAGACATCTATCTATCTATCTAGGATTCTATCTAGACATCTATCTATCTATCTAGGATTCTATCTAGACATCTATCTATCCATCTATCTATCTAGGATTCTATTTAGACATCTATCTATCTATCTAGGATTCTATTTAGACATCTATCTAGACATCCATCTAGACATCTATCTATCTATCTAGGATTCTATCTAGACATCTATCTATCTAGGATTCTATCTAGACATCTATCTATCTATCTAGGATTCTATTTAGACATCTATCTAGACATCTATCTAGACATCTATCTACCTAGGATTCTATCTAGACATCTATTTAGACATCTATCTATCTATCTAGGATTCTATTTAGACATCTATCTATCTATCTAGGATTCTATCTAGACATCTATCTATCCATCTATCTATCTAGGATTCTATTTAGACATCTATCTATCTATCTATCTAGACATCTAGGATTCTATCTAGACATCTATCTATCCATCTAGGATTCTATTTAGACATCTATCTATCCAGCTAGGATTCTATCTAGACATCTATCTAGGATTCTGTTTAGACATCTATCTATCTATCTAGGATTCTATTTAGACATCTATCTAGACATCTATCTATCTATCTAGGATTCTATCTAGACATCTATCTATCTATCTAGGATTCTATTTAGACATCTATCTATCTATCTAGGATTCTATCTAGACATCTATCTATCTAGAATTCTATTTAGACATCTATCTAGACATCTATCTAGACATCTAGGATTCTATCTAGACATCTATCTATCTATCTAGGATTCTATCTAGACATCTATCTATCTATCTAGGATTCTATTTAGACATCTATCTAGACATCTATCTAGACATCTATCTATCTATCTAGGATTCTATTTAGACATCTATCTAGACATCTATCTATCTATCTAGGATTCTATCTAGACATCTATCTATCTATCTAGGATTCTATCTAGACATCTATCTATCTATCTAGGATTCTATCTAGACATCTATCTATCTAGGATTCTATTTAGACATCTATCTAGACATCTAGGATTCTATCTAGACATCTATCTATCTATTCCAGGATTCTATCTAGACATCTATCTATCTATCTAGGATTCTGTTTAGACATCTATCTATCTATCTAGGATTCTATCTAGACATCTATCTATCTAGGATTCTATCTAGACATCTATCTATCTAGGATTCTATTTAGACATCTATCTAGACATCTATCTAGACATCTATCTATCTAGGATTCTATCTAGACATCTATCTATCTATCTAGGATTCTATTTAGACATCTATCTATCTATCTAGGATTCTATTTAGACATCTATCTAGACATCTATGTATCTCTCTAGACATCTATGTATCTATCTAGACAGCTATCTATCTATCTATTTATCTAGACATATATCTACCAATATATCTAGACATCTATCTATCTATCTATGTAGACACCTATCTATAACCGATATGACACCAGGGAAGCGCCTCTAACTAGACATCTATCTATCTATCTAGGATTCTATCTAGACATCTATCTATCTATCTATCTAGGATTCTATTTAGACATCTATCTAGACATCTATCTAGACATCTATCTATCTATCTAGGATTCTATCTAGACATCCATCTATCTAGGATTCTGTTTAGACATCTATCTAGGATTCTATTTAGACATCTATCTAGACATCTATCTATCTATCTAGGATTCTATTTAGACATCTATCTAGACATCTATCTAGACATCTATCTATCTAGGATTCTATCTAGACATCTATCTATCTATCTAGGATTCTATCTAGACATCTATCTAGACATCTATCTATCTATCTAGGATTCTATCTAGACATCTATCTATCCATCTATCTATCTAGGATTCTATTTAGACATCTATCTATCTATCTAGGATTCTATTTAGACATCTATCTAGACATCTATCTAGACATCTATCTATCTATCTAGGATTCTATCTAGGCATCTATCTATCTATCTAGGATTCTATCTAGACATCTATCTAGGATTCTGTTTAGACATCTATCTATCTATCTAGGATTGTATTTAGACATCTATCTAGACATCTATCTAGACATCTAGGATTCTATCTAGACATCTATCTATCCATCTAGGATTCTATTTAGACATCTATCTATCCAGCTAGGATTCTATCTAGACATCTATCTAGGATTCTGTTTAGACATCTATCTATCTATCTAGGATTCTATTTAGACATCTATCTAGACATCTATCTATCTATCTAGGATTCTATCTAGACATCTATCTATCTATCTAGGATTCTATTTAGACATCTATCTATCTATCTAGGATTCTATCTAGACATCTATCTATCTAGAATTCTATTTAGACATCTATCTAGACATCTATCTAGACATCTAGGATTCTATCTAGACATCTATCTATCTATCTATCTAGGATTCTATTTAGACATCTATCTAGACATCTATCTAGACATCTATCTATCTATCTAGGATTCTATTTAGACATCTATCTAGACATCTATCTATCTATCTAGGATTCTATCTAGACATCTATCTATCTATCTAGGATTCTATCTAGACATCTATCTATCTATCTAGGATTCTATCTAGACATCTATCTATCTATCTATCTAGGATTCTATTTAGACATCTATCTAGACATCTATCTAGACATCTATCTATCTAGGATTCTATCTAGACATCTATCTATCTATCTAGGATTCTATCTAGACATCTATCTATCTATCTATCTAGGATTCTATCTAGACATCTATCTATCTATCTAGGATTCTATCTAGACATCTATCTATCTATCTAGGATTCTATCTAGACATCTATCTATCTATCTAGGATTCTATCTAGACATCTATCTATCTATCTATCTAGGATTCTATTTAGACATCTATCTAGACATCTATCTAGACATCTATCTATCTAGGATTCTATCTAGACATCTATCTATCTAGGATTCTATCTAGACATCTATCTATCTATCTAGGATTCTATTTAGACATCTATCTAGACATCTATCTAGACATCTATCTATCTAGGATTCTATCTAGACATCTATTTAGACATCTATCTATCTATCTAGGATTCTATTTAGACATCTATCTATCTATCTAGGATTCTATCTAGACATCTATCTACCTATCTATCTATCTAGGATTCTATTTAGACATCTATCTATCTATCTAGGATTCTATTTAGACATCTATCTAGACATCTATCTAGACATCTATCTATCTATCTAGGATTCTATCTAGGCATCTATCTATCTATCTAGGATTCTATCTAGACATCTATCTAGGATTCTGTTTAGACATCTATCTATCTATCTAGGATTCTATTTAGACATCTATCTAGACATCTATCTAGACATCTAGGATTCTATCTAGACATCTATCTATCCATCTAGGATTCTATTTAGACATCTATCTATCTATCTAGGATTCTATCTAGGCATCTATCTATCCATCTATCTATCTAGGATTCTATTTAGACATCTATCTAGACATCTATCTAGACATCTATCTATCTATCTAGGATTCTATCTAGACATCTATCTATCCATCTATCTATCTAGGATTCTATTTAGACATCTATCTATCTATCTAGGATTCTATTTAGACATCTATCTAGACATCTATCTAGACATCTATCTATCTATCTAGGATTCTATCTAGACATCTATCTATCTAGACATCTATCTATCTATCTATCTATCTATCTATCTATCTAGGATTCTATCTAGACATCTATCTATCTATCTAGGATTCTATCTAGACATCTATCTATCTATCTAGGATTCTATCTAGACATCTATCTATCCATCTATCTATCTAGGATTCTATTTAGACATCTATCTAGACATCTATCTAGACATCTATCTATCTATCTAGGATTCTATCTAGACATCTATCTATCCATCTATCTATCTAGGATTCTATTTAGACATCTATCTATCTATCTAGGATTCTATTTAGACATCTATCTAGACATCTATCTAGACATCTATCTATCTATCTAGGATTCTATCTAGACATCTATCTATCTAGACATCTATCTATCTATCTATCTATCTATCTAGGATTCTATCTAGACATCTATCTATCTATCTAGGATTCTATCTAGACATCTATCTATCTATCTAGGATTCTATCTAGACATCTATCTATCTATCTAGGATTCTATCTAGACATCTATCTATCTATCTATCTAGGATTCTATTTAGACATCTATCTAGACATCTATCTAGACATCTATCTATCTAGGATTCTATCTAGACATCTATCTATCTAGGATTCTATCTAGACATCTATCTATCTATCTAGGATTCTATTTAGACATCTATCTAGACATCTATCTAGACATCTATCTATCTAGGATTCTATCTAGACATCTATTTAGACATCTATCTATCTATCTAGGATTCTATTTAGACATCTATCTATCTATCTAGGATTCTATCTAGACATCTATCTATCCATCTATCTATCTAGGATTCTATTTAGACATCTATCTATCTATCTAGGATTCTATTTAGACATCTATCTAGACATCCATCTAGACATCTATCTATCTATCTAGGATTCTATCTAGACATCTATCTATCTAGGATTCTATCTAGACATCTATCTATCTATCTAGGATTCTATTTAGACATCTATCTAGACATCTATCTAGACATCTATCTACCTAGGATTCTATCTAGACATCTATTTAGACATCTATCTATCTATCTAGGATTCTATTTAGACATCTATCTATCTATCTAGGATTCTATCTAGACATCTATCTATCCATCTATCTATCTAGGATTCTATTTAGACATCTATCTATCTATCTAGGATTCTATTTAGACATCTATCTAGACATCTATCTATCTATCTAGGATTCTATCTAGGCATCTATCTATCTATCTAGGATTCTATCTAGACATCTATCTAGGATTCTGTTTAGACATCTATCTATCTATCTAGGATTCTATTTAGACATCTATCTAGACATCTATCTAGACATCTAGGATTCTATCTAGACATCTATCTATCCATCTAGGATTCTATTTAGACATCTATCTATCCAGCTAGGATTCTATCTAGACATCTATCTAGGATTCTGTTTAGACATCTATCTATCTATCTAGGATTCTATTTAGACATCTATCTAGACATCTATCTATCTATCTAGGATTCTATCTAGACATCTATCTATCTATCTAGGATTCTATTTAGACATCTATCTATCTATCTAGGATTCTATCTAGACATCTATCTATCTAGAATTCTATTTAGACATCTATCTAGACATCTATCTAGACATCTAGGATTCTATCTAGACATCTATCTATCTATCTATCTAGGATTCTATTTAGACATCTATCTAGACATCTATCTAGACATCTATCTATCTATCTAGGATTCTATTTAGACATCTATCTAGACATCTATCTATCTATCTAGGATTCTATCTAGACATCTATCTATCTATCTAGGATTCTATCTAGACATCTATCTATCTATCTAGGATTCTATCTAGACATCTATCTATCTATCTATCTAGGATTCTATTTAGACATCTATCTAGACATCTATCTAGACATCTATCTATCTAGGATTCTATCTAGACATCTATCTATCTATCTAGGATTCTATCTAGACATCTATCTATCTATCTATCTATCTAGGATTCTATCTAGACATCTATCTATCTATCTAGGATTCTATCTAGACATCTATCTATCTATCTAGGATTCTATCTAGACATCTATCTATCTATCTAGGATTCTATCTAGACATCTATCTATCTATCTATCTAGGATTCTATTTAGACATCTATCTAGACATCTATCTAGACATCTATCTATCTAGGATTCTATCTAGACATTTATCTATCTATCTAGGATTCTATCTAGACATCTATCTATCTATCTAGGATTCTATTTAGACATCTATCTAGACATCTATCTAGACATCTATCTATCTAGGATTCTATCTAGACATCTATTTAGACATCTATCTATCTATCTAGGATTCTATTTAGACATCTATCTATCTATCTAGGATTCTATCTAGACATCTATCTATCTATCTATCTATCTAGGATTCTATTTAGACATCTATCTATCTATCTAGGATTCTATTTAGACATCTATCTAGACATCTATCTAGACATCTATCTATCTATCTAGGATTCTATCTAGGCATCTATCTATCTATCTAGGATTCTATCTAGACATCTATCTAGGATTCTATTTAGACATCTATCTAGACATCTATCTATCTATCTAGGATTCTATCTAGACATCTATCTATCTAGGATTCTATTTAGACATCTATCTATCTATCTAGGATTCTATCTAGACATCTATCTATCTAGAATTCTATTTAGACATCTATCTAGACATCTAGGATTCTATCTAGACATCTATCTATCTATCTAGGATTCTATCTAGACATCTATCTATCTATCTAGGATTCTATTTAGACATCTATCTAGACATCTATCTAGACATCTATCTATCTATCTAGGATTCTATTTAGACATCTATCTAGACATCTATCTATCTAGGATTCTATCTAGACATCTATCTATCTATCTAGGATTCTATCTAGACATCTATCTATCTATCTAGGATTCTATCTAGACATCTATCTATCTACTAGGATTCTATCTAGACATCTATCTAGGATTCTATTTAGACATCTATCTATCTATCTAGGATTCTATTTAGACATCTATCTATCTATCTAGGATTCTATTTAGACATCTATCTAGACATCTATCTAGACATCTAGGATTCTATCTAGACATCTATCTATCTATCTAGGATTCTATCTAGACATCTATCTATCTATCTAGGATTCTATTTAGACATCTATCTATCTATCTAGGATTCTATCTAGACATCTATCTATCTAGGATTCTATTTAGACATCTATCTAGACATCTATCTAGACATCTATCTATCTAGGATTCTATCTAGACATCTATCTATCTATCTAGGATTCTATCTAGACATCTATCTATCTATCTAGGATTCTATTTAGACATCTATCTAGACATCTAGGATTCTATCTAGACATCTATCTATATATCTAGGATTCTATCTAGACATCTATCTATCTATCTAGGATTCTATCTAGACATCTATCTATCTATCTAGGATTCTATCTAGACATCTATCTATCTATCTAGGATTCTATCTAGACATCTATCTATCTATCTATCTAGGATTCTATTTAGACATCTATCTAGACATCTATCTAGACATCTATTTAGACATCTATCTAGACATCTATCTAGACATCTATCTATCTATCTAGGATTCTATCTAGACATCTATCTATCTATCTAGGATTCTATCTAGACATCTATCTAGGATTCTGTTTAGACATCTATCTATCTATCTAGGATTCTATTTAGACATCTATCTAGACATCTATCTATCTATCTAGGATTCTATCTAGACATCTATCTATCTATCTAGGATTCTATCTAGACATCTATCTATCCATCTATCTATCTAGGATTCTATTTAGACATCTATCTATCTATCTAGGATTCTATTTAGACATCTATCTAGACATCCATCTAGACATCTATCTATCTATCTAGGATTCTATCTAGACATCTATCTATCTAGGATTCTATCTAGACATCTATCTATCTATCTAGGATTCTATTTAGACATCTATCTAGACATCTATCTAGACATCTATCTACCTAGGATTCTATCTAGACATCTATTTAGACATCTATCTATCTATCTAGGATTCTATTTAGACATCTATCTATCTATCTAGGATTCTATCTAGACATCTATCTATCCATCTATCTATCTAGGATTCTATTTAGACATCTATCTATCTATCTAGGATTCTATTTAGACATCTATCTAGACATCTATCTATCTATCTAGGATTCTATCTAGGCATCTATCTATCTATCTAGGATTCTATCTAGACATCTATCTAGGATTCTGTTTAGACATCTATCTATCTATCTAGGATTCTATTTAGACATCTATCTAGACATCTATCTAGACATCTAGGATTCTATCTAGACATCTATCTATCCATCTAGGATTCTATTTAGACATCTATCTATCCAGCTAGGATTCTATCTAGACATCTATCTAGGATTCTGTTTAGACATCTATCTATCTATCTAGGATTCTATTTAGACATCTATCTAGACATCTATCTATCTATCTAGGATTCTATCTAGACATCTATCTATCTATCTAGGATTCTATTTAGACATCTATCTATCTATCTAGGATTCTATCTAGACATCTATCTATCTAGAATTCTATTTAGACATCTATCTAGACATCTATCTAGACATCTAGGATTCTATCTAGACATCTATCTATCTATCTAGGATTCTATCTAGACATCTATCTATCTATCTAGGATTCTATTTAGACATCTATCTAGACATCTATCTAGACATCTATCTATCTATCTAGGATTCTATTTAGACATCTATCTAGACATCTATCTATCTATCTAGGATTCTATCTAGACATCTATCTATCTATCTAGGATTCTATCTAGACATCTATCTATCTATCTAGGATTCTATCTAGACATCTATCTATCTAGGATTCTATTTAGACATCTATCTAGACATCTAGGATTCTATCTAGACATCTATCTATCTATTCCAGGATTCTATCTAGACATCTATCTATCTATCTAGGATTCTGTTTAGACATCTATCTATCTATCTAGGATTCTATCTAGACATCTATCTATCTAGGATTCTATCTAGACATCTATCTATCTAGGATTCTATTTAGACATCTATCTAGACATCTATCTAGACATCTATCTATCTAGGATTCTATCTAGACATCTATCTATCTATCTAGGATTCTATTTAGACATCTATCTATCTATCTAGGATTCTATTTAGACATCTATCTAGACATCTATGTATCTCTCTAGACATCTATGTATCTATCTAGACAGCTATCTATCTATCTATTTATCTAGACATATATCTACCAATATATCTAGACATCTATCTATCTATCTATGTAGACACCTATCTATAACCGATATGACACCAGGGAAGCGCCTCTAACTAGACATCTATCTATCTATCTAGGATTCTATCTAGACATCTATCTATCTATCTATCTAGGATTCTATTTAGACATCTATCTAGACATCTATCTAGACATCTATCTATCTATCTAGGATTCTATCTAGACATCCATCTATCTAGGATTCTGTTTAGACATCTATCTAGGATTCTATTTAGACATCTATCTAGACATCTATCTATCTATCTAGGATTCTATTTAGACATCTATCTAGACATCTATCTAGACATCTATCTATCTAGGATTCTATCTAGACATCTATCTATCTATCTAGGATTCTATCTAGACATCTATCTAGACATCTATCTATCTATCTAGGATTCTATCTAGACATCTATCTATCTATCTAGGATTCTATCTAGACATCTATCTAGGATTCTATTTAGACATCTATCTATCTATCTAGGATTCTATTTAGACATCTATCTATCTATCTAGGATTCTATCTAGACATCTATCTAGGATTCTGTTTAGACATCTATCTATCTATCTAGGATTCTATTTAGACATCTATCTATCTATCTAGGATTCTATTTAGACATCTATCTAGACATCTATCTATCTATCTAGGATTCTATCTAGACATCTATCTATCTATCTAGGATTCTATTTAGACATCTATCTATCTATCTAGGATTCTATCTAGACATCTATCTAGACATCTATCTAGACATCTATCTAGACATCTATCTAGACATCTATCTAGACATCTAGGATTCTATCTAGACATCTATCTATCTATCTATCTATCTAGGATTCTATCTAGACATCTATCTATCTATCTAGGATTCTATCTAGACATCTATCTATCTATCTAGGATTCTATCTAGACATCTATCTATCTATCTATCTAGGATTCTATTTAGACATCTATCTAGACATCTATCTAGACATCTATCTATCTATCTAGGATTCTATCTAGACATCCATCTATCTAGGATTCTGTTTAGACATCTATCTATCTATCTAGGATTCTATTTAGACATCTATCTAGACATCTATCTATCTATCTAGGATTCTATTTAGACATCTATCTAGACATCTATCTAGACATCTATCTATCTAGGATTCTATCTAGACATCTATCTATCTATCTAGGATTCTATCTAGACATCTATCTAGACATCTATCTATCTATCTAGGATTCTATCTAGACATCTATCTATCTATCTAGGATTCTATCTAGACATCTATCTAGGATTCTATTTAGACATCTATCTATCTATCTAGGATTCTATTTAGACATCTATCTATCTATCTAGGATTCTATTTAGACATCTATCTAGACATCTAGGATTCTATCTAGACATCTATCTATCTATCTAGGATTCTATCTAGACATCTATCTATCTATCTAGGATTCTGTTTAGACATCTATCTATCTATCTAGGATTCTATCTAGACATCTATCTATCTAGGATTCTATCTAGACATCTATCTATCTAGGATTCTATTTAGACATCTATCTAGACATCTATCTAGACATCTATCTATCTAGGATTCTATCTAGACATCTATCTATCTATCTAGGATTCTATTTAGACATCTATCTATCTATCTAGGATTCTATTTAGACATCTATCTAGACATCTATGTATCTCTCTAGACATCTATGTATCTATCTAGACAGCTATCTATCTATCTATTTATCTAGACATATATCTACCAATATATCTAGACATCTATCTATCTATCTATGTAGACACCTATCTATAACCGATATGACACCAGGGAAGCGCCTCTAACTAGACATCTATCTATCTATCTAGGATTCTATCTAGACATCTATCTAGACATCTATCTATAACCGATATGACACCAGGGAAGGGCCTCTAACTAGACATCTACATTCACTCACTTCCGGGCAAAATCGCTTCCGTCGAAATCGCAAAACGGTTTCCACCTACCGGTTGCCGTGGCGATAGAGTCCCTTTTTGCAGGTCAAACACTGGTGGTCGTGACTCCCCACGCAGGATTGGCAGTCGGGGTGGCAGGCTTGGCATTTCTGAAGCCATTCTTCGGGGTAGAAGCCCGGCGGGCATCGGTCTACGCAGCTGCCATCTGCTTACGGAAATTTCCGTCAGTTAAATGAAATCGGAATTGCTTTTCCAGTCAAAAATACGTTTTGGCTTATCTCTGAAGGTAAAATCGGGCCTAAATAAAGGAAAATCCCACCAGGAAGGACCGAACCTGAAGTAAACCCAATTTTCATTATTATTTGTGAGGAATCGGGAGGAGGAGGGGTGATTTTTGCCCATTGTGCGAGAAAGGGATGGAATCCACCGCGCTGATCCTCCACAGAGAAAAAGAAACAAAGAACCATGACAGGTGGATAATCTGTCAGGACCAGAACGGAAGGAGGACCCACTCGCGTAACGTTTCTCACAGTTTTATTGGGAAGAGAGGGAAAGGGTTGCGCCCACGATCCGGGGATTGCTGGACGCGGGAAGCAGGTCGCTCTGAACGCAGAAGTGGGACTTTCGTGGCGAGCGATGGCGGTGTCAAGAATGGAAAAAAACGGGTCAGTAGCCGGGATAGAAGAGCCAAAAACGTGGTCTGGATCGGAAACAAGTCGAAAGCCAGGAGATGAGAGTAGATGTGGTCGAGATAAAAAACGGATCGTTATTCGGGACAGGAGAACAGACGTGGTCGAGATCAAATCGGGTCGTAATTCGGGACAGGAGAGCAGACGTGGTTGAGATAAAAAAACGGATCGATATTCAGGACAGGAGAACAGACGTGGTCGAGATCAAAACGGGTCGTAATTCGGGACAGGAGAGCAGACGTGGTTGAGATCAAAACAGGTCGCAATTCGGGACGGAAGAGCAGACGTGGTCGAGATCAAACAGATCGTAGCGGGAGACAAACAGGAGCAAAAACACTGGGATACGCAAAAAAGGGCTTGCCGTGTAAAAACAGAGGATATTCGCAGACGGACCGACAACAGGGGATTGACAGGACAGGATTTAAATAGTGGGGAAGCCAATCTGTCAACAAGCTGCAGCTGGCGCCACACGGGTTGGGCCAAATGGGCGCCACGGCAACCCTGACATAATCCAAAAAAGGAAAGTCAGCGAGAGTGAAGCTTGGCCCAAACCTGAATATAATTGATTGAACGGCCGAACCAGAATTTCTGTTCGGGCTTGACCCAAGAAAAGGGAAAAAAACTGTTATAGTGGAATCAAATAAAAAAGAAAATGACAGAAACCTGAAAAATTAAAACAAACTTAACCTAGAACACTGCTTCTCACCCTAATGCGGGCTGCGACAAATCTAAAAAAAATTTCTTTCTCAAATGTATCCAAAAAAAGGAATGTGCGGTTTACGCAGATTTTCGTATTTGTTTCCTTTTTCCGACCCTGTTTTCTACTTTTTCTTCCCCTGATCGCTAACTTTCTTCAGACCTATTAAAATTGGCACAAAAGGGAAATAAAACCAATAAAACGACAGTAAAATGAGACGTGATCCCTCCTAAATGCGCAAATTGACTGAACAGGTAGAAGGGCTTCGTTGCATTCTATACTATTGAGTTTTTTTTCCAAGGAAAAATCCAAAGACCCTCTTAAAATGTTTCCGTGACCCACTTTTGAGACCCCGCCCCACTGGTTGAGAAACACTGACCCCGAACTTACCGATTAATAGATGTTTCTGCTTGCAGCTCACACAGTGATTCTTTCCAGACCCTACGCAGGTCAGGCACGAGTCGTCGCAGTCTGTGGACAAAACAAAATGAACTAAAGCGATTAATTGGAGTTAAAGCTTTAAATCGTCTTGAACTCTGATTTGAAGTCAAAAATAAATGTAGCTTTCACAATCTAACTCAAGTATTAACGACACTATTCAAGAGTTAAAGCCGTTCTAAAATTAACTCAAGAGTTAAAGCTTTAACTCGAGTGTTAAAGCAACTTTAGAGCCTTGACTCAAGAGTTCCAGCAGCTAGAAAGTTCCAACTCAAAATATAAAGCTTTCTGGGGGCCACATGCGAGACAAAAAAATCTCTCCGGGGCCCAAACGAGTAAATTAAAGAGAAAGAGAGAAATAGAGAGAGAGAAAGAACAAGGGAGGATGAGTAAGAGAGAGACAAGGAAAGAGAGAGAAAAAAGGGAGAAATAATAGAGCATAATAGAGAAAGGGAGCATAAAGGAGGGAGGAAGAGAAAGAAGGAAAGAAAAAGATAGAGAGAAAGAAGTGAGCGTGAGAAAGCGAGAAAGAATGTGAAAAGGTGAGAAAAAGAGAGGGATGGTGAACAAAAACGAGAAAAGAAGAGGAGAAAAAGAAACTCAAAGAGACTGAAAAGAGAGAGAAAGAGTGAATACGAGAGGAAAGAGAAAAATAAATAAATCAAGGTAGAGAAAAGGGAAAAGATAGACAGTGAGAGGAAAAATTGAAAAAATGAGAGAGAGAGAAAGAGAGAGAACTAGTTTGGATAAGGAAGAGAGAGAGAGAGAGAGAGAGAACTAGTTTGGATAAGGAAGAGAGAGAGAGAGAGAGAGAGAGAGAACTAGTTTGGATAAGGAAGAGAGAGAGAAAGTGAGAGAACTAGTTTGGATAAGGAATAGAGAGATAGAGAGAGAGAGAGAGAGAGAACTAGTTAGGATAAGGAAGAGAGAGAGAGAGAGAAAGTGAGATAACTAGTTTGGATAAGGAAGAGAGAGAGAGAGAACTAGTTTGGATAAGGAAGAGAGAGAGAGAGAGAGAAAGTGAGAGAACTAGTTTGGATAAGGAAGAGAGAGAGAGAGAGAGAGAGAACTAGTTTGGATAAGGAAGAGAGAGAGAGAGAGAGAGAGAGAACTAGTTTGGATAAGGAAGAGAGAGAGAGAGAAAGAGAACTTGTTTGGATAAGGAAGAGAGAGAGAGAGAGAGAGAGAACTAGTTTGAATAAGGAAGAGAGAGAGAGAGAGAGAAAGTGAGAGAACTAGTTTGGATAAGGAAGAGAGAGAGAGAGAGAGAACTAGTTTGGATAAGGAAGAGAGAGAGAGAGAGAGAGAGAGAGCAAGCAAGCATCTGGCATGCTAATGCTAGTTCAAGACAAAATATCTCATGTAAAATAACTGAAAATAAGCATGTACTCGAGTACCCTGACATTCTCCCGTCACGTGGTCCATAAAGGTCGCAGAAGAACACGCCTCCAGGCACCGGCCGTCGCGTAGCGTAGCTAGCGCGTCCTCGCAAGCGTCGCACCGGTCTCTCCCGGGTCCGTCGCAGGCACGGCAGTCAAAATGGCACGGCGAACACTCCCCGCGTACGGTATCGGCGAAAAAACGCTCCGGGCAGTCCAGCAGGCAGCCGCCTCGGTGCAGGAAATGGTATTCCTCGCAAACTGTGAAGAAAAACCTTCAGCTTATCGGAACACCACTGATATTGTCTATACTATCTACCTGTGCATTCTCCGAGCGGGCTGCATTGTTGGCACGAGGGAGAACAGCTACGACACTCCCCGTCGACCGGGTATCCCCTGTCGGGATCGGTGAACATGGTTAATAGTAGTGTCTGAGAAAATAGGGTGTGAAGCGTGCGGAACGCGGGCCGGATCGGGGCCCACCGAGGGATGGAAACAGTACAGTAGTGAGGAGTAGAGAAAAATGACCTGCAGTTTTGAATATGTCCACTGGATGTCGCCAAAACCAGGCCAAGCCGATTGCAAAGTTAGCTCTCTTTTCGGTTTCTTTCTCTCTCTTCTTTCTCCTTTTCCCTCTCCCTCTCAATTCTTCTCTCTTTCCCCTCTTTCTTCTTTTCTAACTTCTCTCTCTTTTGTCTCGCTTTTTCCTCTCCTCTCTCCTTCTCTGTCCTCTGTCCTTCTACGTCCCTCTCTTCTCTCTTTCTCCTCTTTCTCTCTATTTCTTTATGCTTCTCTATTTCCTTATTTTTCTTCTTCTCTTTTTTGCTTATCTTTCTCCTTTTCTAGATCCTTCTCCTCTCTCCCTCTCTCTTCTCTTTCTGTCTTTCTGCTTCTCTATCCCTGTCTCAATCCTCCTCTCTTTTGCCTCTCTTTGTCCTTCTCTACATCCTTCTCTCTCCCCTTATCACTCTCTCTCCTCCTCCCTCTGTTTTTTCCCTCCCTCTTCTCTCTGTCTGCCATTCTGCTTCTTTATCTCACTCTCTATCCTCCTCTCTCTTTTGCCCCTCTTTCTCCCTCTCTATCCTCCTCTCTCCTTTGCCTCTCTTAATGCTCTCTTTCTCCTTATCTCTTTCTCTCTCCTTCTCCTTCTGCCTTTCTATCTCTCTCTCCTCTTTCTCCTTTTGTCTTTCTTCTTCTCTATCTTCCTCTCTATCCTCCTCTATTTTGAGTCTCTTCTCTCTCATTCCTTTCCTCATATTACTCTCTCTCCTTCTCCTACCTCTCTCCTCTCACTCTCTGTCTTTCTACTTCTCTAGCTCTCTCTCTATCCTCCTCCTCTCTTTTGCCTCTCTTAATCCTCTTTCTCCTTCTCCCCCCTCTGCCTTTCTCCCTAGCTCTTCTCTCTCTCTCTCTTATATTTCTCTTTTTGTCTCTCTTCTTCTCTATCTTCATCTCTATCCTCCTCTATTTTGCCTATCTTCTCTCTTTCTCCTTCTCTTTCCCCATATCACTCTCTCTTTTTCTCACCTCCCTCCTTTCACTCTCCCCCTCTCTTATTGTCTCTCCCTCTATCCTTCTCTCTTTCTCTTTCTTCTCTTTCTCCTTCTCTCCCTCCTTTTATCTCCCTCTGACTCCCTCATTCCCCCTCTCCTTCTCTCCCTCTTCTCCTCTTTCTCTGTCCCTCTTATTTCTCTTTCCTTCTCCTCTCTCTCCCGCTCCCTCGCTCCTTCTTTCCCCCTCCCTGCCCACCCTTCTACTGCCTCCCTCTCCCCTCCCCCTCTCTCTCCAAACAATGGTCTTCATTGCAGCACAATGTGTTACTTTTCTGTACTAGACATGACCCCCCTGAATTTTTTTTTTTAAACGTTTTGCATCATAACAAAGGCAAAGCCGACATTGTGGCTTTACTTTGTCATTGCATTTGGTCTCTTGTGATCAACTGCAGCTGGCATGAGTTTGTATGGCATTGTCCCATTTCAGACCTTATCGGCAATATATATATTTTTACGCCAAACAAATCATATGTCAATGTTGCCTTAAAGGAGCAAGTGCTGAGCATCCCACCTGACACACTGATGCACGCATAGTCCATCCTGCAGAAAGAATGGGGCCCCGGGGCCACTCTGGCAGCGGGTGCAGCGTTCCGGGTCCTGGCAGGACCAGCAGCCGGGGGGGCACGCCTGGCACCGCCCGCCCCGGCCCGACCAACCCGGCGGGCATTTGGACACGCACGTTTGTTGCGGGCTCAGGAAACGACCTGTGAAAACCAAAGCGGGTGAAATGCTTGTAGATGCTTGAAATTGTTGCCATGTTTCTCATCAAGTCTGCTTACAAACGACGCCGACATTGTGTGTTTACTTTGCCATTGCGTTTCGTCTTTTGTGATTAACTGCAGATGGCATTAGTTTGTATGGCAACCTCACCCCCTACAGGTCACGCCCAAGAAGACAGGTGCACCTGAACGTGTTCTTCCCCTTCTCCAAAAGATGGCAGAATTACCCAATTTCCCAGTCTTCTTCTCAACTCCTCCCAGGTTCTCCCAATAATAATAATAATAATAATAATTTCCTTGTATTGTCATTCTGTGTAACAATGTACACAGAACGAAATGTCGATTGCATCTGACCCGATGCAGCCGCAGCCAAGAGAGGGGGCGCCGACCACTTTTTAAGTCTTAGGAATGACTCGGCCGGGGCGCGAACCCGAACCTCCCAGTCTCAAAGCGGGCGCCTTACCATCTAGGCTACTGAGCTGGTTGTAGCGAGCCGATGCAGCCGCAGCCAACAGAGGGCGCCGCCGACCACTTTTTAAGTCTTAGGAATGACTCGGCCGGGGCGCGAACCCGAACCTCCCAGTCTCAATCAGCCAACCCTTACTATAAATACTTGAGTCTCCGGTTCCACATTGCTGAGTCGTCTTTCCTGACGACAAGCTTCTCTTCCCAAGAGCTTCTTCATCAGCCGTCTTCTTCAAGATACTCTCAAATCTTCTTCACAAAACATTCGCCACCCCAAGACTCCCTCTCAGGTTTCCCTCTAAATGTTCTCCTCCTCAGAAGTCCTGGACTTGCTTCTTCAGTTCCATCCTCGTCCTAGACCTTCTTCACCTGGCGTTTTCTTCAAGGTATTCTCAAATCATCTTTTCAAGACCTTCACTACCCCAGAACCATCTTCCCAAGTTTATCTCCCAAGTCTTTCCTCTTTGTGCCAAGACCTTCCTCAACAGGCATCTTCTTCAAGATACTCTCAAATCCTCTTCACAAAACATTCGCCACCCCAAGACCCCCTTTCAGGTTTTCCTCTACATGTCCCCCTTCTCAGTAGTCCTGGACTTGCTTCTTCAGTTCCATCCTCGTCCAAGACCTTCTTCACCAGGCGTTTTCTTCAAGGTACTCTCAAATCATCTTTTCAAGACCTTCACCACCCCAGGACCATCTTCCCAAGTTTATCTCCCAAGTCTTTCCTCTGTGTGCCAAGAACTTCCTCAACAGGCATCTTCTTCAAGGTACTCCCAAATAATTTTAGAGAGACCTCCTCTCAAGTCTCCCTCTAAATTTTCCACTTCTCAGTAGACTTTATTCTTCAGTTCCATCCTCGTCCCAAGACCTTCTTCACCAGGTGTTTTCTTCAAGGTCCTCTTAAATCTTCCCTTCAAGAAAGACCTTCACCACCCCAAACCACCTTTCCAAGTTTCTCTCCCAAGTCTCCCCTCCTAAGGAGTCCCCTCCTCATCCCAAGACCCTCTTCACCAGGCATTTTCTTCAAGGTAGTCCCAAATCTTCTTTTCAAGGTCTTCACCACCCCATACCACCTTCCCAAGTTTCTCTCCCAAGTCTCCCCTCCTCAGAAGTCCCTTCCTCGTCCCAAGACCCTCTTCACCAGGGGTTTTCTTCAAGGTAGTCCCAAATCTTCTTTTCAAGGTCTTCACCACCCCCAAACCACCTTTCCCGGTTTCTCTCCCAAGTCTCCCCTCCTCAGAAGTCCCTTCCTCGTCCCAAGACCCTCTTCACCAGGGGTTTTCTTCAAGGTAGTCCCAAATCTTCTTTTCAAGGTCTTCACCACCCCCAAAACCACCTTCCCAGGTTTCTCTCCCAAGTCTCCCCTCCTCAGAAGTCCCTTCCTCGTCCCAAGACCCTCTTCAACAGGGCTTTTCTTCAAGGTAGTCCCGAATCTTCTTTTCAAGGTCTTCACCACTCCAAGACCACCTTCCCAAGTTTCTATCCTAAGTCTCCCCTCCTAAGGAGTCCCCTCCTCATCCCAAGACCCTCTTCACCAGGCATTTTCTTCAAGGTAGTCCCAAATCTTCTTTTCAAAGCCTTCACCACCCCAAGACCACCTTTCCCGGTTTCTCTCCCAAGTCTCCCCTCCTCAGAAGTCCATTCCTCGTCCCAAGACCCTCTTCACCAGGGGTTTTCTTCAAGGTAGTCCCAAATCTTCTTTTCAAGGTCTTCACCACCCCTAAACCACCTTCCCAGCTTTCTCTCCCAAGTCTCCCCTCCTAAGGAGTCCCCTCCTCATCCCAAGACCCTCTTCACCAGGCATTTTCTTCAAGGTAGTCCCAAATCTTCTTTTCAAGGTCTTTACCACCCCAAAACCACCTTTCCCGGTTTCTCTTCCAAGCCTCCCCTCAGTGTCCCAAGACCTTCCTTAACCGGCATCTTCTTCAAGGTACTCCCAAATCTTCTTTTCAAGTCTCTCGCCAACCCCAAGACCCCTTAAAACTAAGGAGGGGTCCTTAGCAGTCCCGGTTTCAGTCTCCCTTCTCTTAAGTCATTTTATTTTTGTTGTTGTTGTTGTCGGGGTTCGATCACATCCCTTTTTAGATCCTGCGGGTCCTGCGTTTGGGTCCGTCCGACAAAACTATGAAATGTGTAATAATTACTGAATCAATTATGAACATATATCATGGGCCACACAAAAAAGGAGTGCTAAATTGTAATGAGAAGAACTTCCTGCAACTGAAAATTTAAGCTACCGTAAATTCCGGACTATAGAGCGCACCTGATTATAAGCCGCACCCGCCACATTTTAAGAGGAAAACCGATTTTGTACTTACACAAGCCGCACCTGTATATAAGCCGCATGCGCCCACATTAAAAAAATGTAACACAAACAGAAAATTAACCCAAACCCGACATTAAGTCCCGCGATTGAAACTAAATGTCCTTCATTAAAGTACACAGTCCAAAAATCACAGCCGGCAAAATGAAAGGAAAATGATACCAGTACTTAAGGTTTGATGCAGACCTGCAGAGTCCAGGTCCCGTTGAAAGTAACCCAAGGAAAAAAGTGCATATTTCCAAAGGTAAGGGTGGGAAAAATATATATCCACTATTGTCCGCCGCGTCCACAAATAGGTCTCACCTTTACCCCACTTCCCGTCACCCCGCGTTTGTTCCGCCCCTCCTTTTTCATTCGCCCGTGCAAAACATATCAGAATAAGTGTCTCAAATGAATACATTACAAAAATATACAGTTGCCAATACATATTATACATGGTTACACGTATTTACAAAGAAAGACGGTACACCGAGAGAGTTTTCAAAGCTTTAATAATACCGTAAATTCCGGACTACAAGCCGCTAGTTTTTTCCCAAACCTTCAACTCTGCGGCTTATTCAGTGATGCGGCCAATTTATGTCATTTTTCTAACAGCCGCCAGCGGCGCTCGAGTACAAAAGGTAAGATTTAGACGGGTGGAATATATGCGCCGAGGAAGACTGCAACTTCTTAGCTTGTGCACAAATTAATTTAGCGCAGACATATCCTCATCATGCGACGTAGCTTTCAAGCTAAAATCAAACGAGCAGGAAACAGAGCTATTGCATGTAAACTTCACTTTGAGAGCGTGTTGCTAGCGTGTATTTGAATAAGGGAGCGTGGGACGACGTCTATATGGCAAAGTCTCTTTCCCATACTGGGGAAGACGACTTTGATGACGTCAGTTATAAGGAGGAAGATGAGGACGGTTTACCGTGGTTTCTACATGTACGGTATGATTTTTTTAGCAGACCGTTTACAGTGTTGCGAGCGTGTTGCTAGTAGCGTGTTGCTACCCTTCACAGGCACGGTTTGGGATGAAAGTTATATTATTATTATTAAAGCTTTGAAAACTCTCTCGGTGTACCGTCTTTCTTTGTAAATATGTGTAACCATGTATAATATGTATTTGCACCAGTATATTTTTGTAAAGTGTTTATTTGAGACACTTATTCTGATATGTTTTGCAAATTAAAAAAGAGGGGCGGAGCAAACGCGGGCTGACGGGAAGTGGGGTAAAGGTGAGTGAGACCTGTTGTCGCGGCGAACAATAGTGGATATATATTTTTCCCCACCCTTACCTTTGGAAATATGGACTTTTTTTCCTTGGATTAGTTTCAACGGGTACCCGGACTCTGCAGGTTTGCATCAAACCTTAAGAACCGGTATCATTTTCTGTTCATTTCGCCGGCTGTGGCTTTTTGGACTTTGTACTTTATTTTCAGTTACAATCGCGGGACTCAAATTCGGGATTGGGTTAATTTTGTGATTGTGTTACATATCTAAATGTGGGCGCATGTGGCTTATATACAGGTGCAGCTTGTGTATGTACAAAATCGGTTTTCCTCTTAAAATGTGGTGGGTGTGGCTTATAATCAGGTGCGCTCTATAGCCTGGAATTTACGGTAATAATATAACTTTCATCCCAAATGATACCTGTGACAGGGCAGTTAATAGTAGCAACACGCTCGCAACACAGTAAACGGGTCTGTTCTAAAAACATACCCTACTTGTAAAAATCCTTCTTTATCGGACTGCTCGATTGCTTTTAGCTTGAAAGTTGCGTCATGTGCCTTTCTTTTTGCATTTTGCATGATGAGGATATGTTTATGCTAATTTAATTTATGCACAAGCCAAGAAGTTGCAGTCTTCTTCTGCACATATATTCCAGCGGTCTAAATCTTACCTTTTGTTACCGAGCGCGAAAATGACATAAATTGGCCGCATCACTGAATAAGCCGCAGGGTTGAAAGTTTAGGAAAAAAGTAGCGGCTTATAGTCCGGAATTTACAGTACATATTACTGTCATTATTACCTGAATACCTATAGGGGGAGACATTTGTCTCAAAAACTAATTTATTGGAGATTAACTCAGGATCTTAAAATTATATGTCTTGATAAATGCACATGCAAGATAAAAAAATCGGATATATTTGTGGATCTGGAAAGTACAGGATTGGCAACTTTTAAAGGTACTGGAAAAATTGGAAATTTTTTCTTTAAAAGTCCTTAAAAAGTGCTTGAATTCAGGCCTGGAAAAGGGTCTTAAAAGTCTGTTACCTTTTGTACATTTTGTACACTGGTCCTTGTTTTTCCCGGAGCAGGATTCGCAGGATGGATGGCAAGCCGCACACTGGCCGTCATCTGCCAAAGCAAAAAATATTTAAAGGTACAGTGTGTATTATATAGCGACCCCTAGTGGTGTAGAAATACTTCTTTTAAATAAGGGGTGTCATTTTAGCTCAGGGGCCACCCATGTTAGCCGCTAGCTAGTTTTAATACTAGTTGCTGCGGGTTCGTCCTTCCACAGCGACTCATGCCAGGAAACATCGACGAGTGCAGAAATTAAGGTGGTTTTTTTCCGCTTTTTTCTTCTCTAGCCACTTAGGTTAGCCACTTAGCGTCAGGCTATGGATTATTTATAGCTAATTTTAGCTACTCCTGCGTTTTTCTTCAGTGTCACTCGCCTTCCACAGCTCGTAATGCAAGAAGACGACACCAAATCCTGTGATTTCGAAAGATTGCACTTTCCCCCCCTGTTTCCTTCTCTAGCCACTTCGGTTAGCCACTTAGCGACAGGCTATGGATTATCTCTGGCTAATTTTAGCTACTCCTGCGTTTTTCTTCAGTGTCACTCGCCTTCCACAGCTCGTAATGCAAGAAGACGACACCAAATCCTGTGATTTCGACAGTTTCCACTTTCCCCCCTGTTTCCTTCTCTAGCCACTTGGCTGCAGGCTATTGCTCGCAGCTAGCCTTGACTTGACCTATAATTTCTTATAATTCGAAGACTTTGGAAAGAGCACCCAATGCTAAATTCGTCCAGGATCCGTGCAATGGCTCCTCTCACCGTCACGAAACGTCGACAGGGGGCAGAAGTCGATGTCTGTGACGCATTTTCCGTCTTTTAGCGCTTTCCCGTCCGCGCACGATACGCAATCTCGGTCCCCGGGCCCGTCGCATCGAGAGCAGTCGGCGTAGCATTCCTCGCAGTCGTTGGTGTCCTCGTCGGCGTAGGATCCCTCGGGGCATTCAGAGACACACTTTCCCTCTGGGGGAATGGAAATGAAATAGGTGACATTCGCATGCCAGGCCACTAGGGGGAGCTGTCAGTTTCTTAACGCTTATTTTGCCTTTCTCAGGTAAAAATAAGCGTCTGGAGCTTACAATATTTTGTTGTGGGATACAATGTATTTTCAGCCCCTGGTTAAGGCATTTTCCCATTATTTTTTTTATATAAACAACAAATTATGTCGCATAACCAAAAAACGTCCAAAACTTGTGTTTTAGTACTTAAAACTTTGCAAGTTACGTCTCTTAAATGCTCATCTACTATTGGTCGACGTCACAGCCTTTTCTCCCTTTGTTTTGTTACGAATTTTCTGAAAAGAACTCAATTTATCGACCAAAAGGGTCCCAAAAGTGATGCTAAAGGGAGAAGCAAAAACGTGATAACCATGGAAACAGAGCTCGAGATAATGAACAGGAAGAAAACACATCGTTATCCAACAACTTGCCAATGGTAGCAGGCACCCCAGTGACATGAGCTAATTGTGTTAGCTACCAGAATTTGTGGATTGAATTAGTAATCCATTATTTCAGAACACATATTGCTGCAAATGGGGACCGTCGATCTATTCTCCTTTCTCCCTCCTGCTTTCTCCCTCTGTCTCTCCCTCTTTCTCCCCTTCTTTCTCTCTCTCTCTCTGTCCCTCTATTTTTCTTTTTATCTCTTTCTCTGTCTCTCTCTTTCTTTCTCATTCTGTGTGCCCCATTCACGCTCTGTGAGTTCTTTATAACCCCACCCTCTTCTCTCTCCATATTTCTCCCCTTCCTTCTCTTTCTTAGTACCTCCCTCTTTCTCTCTCTGTCTCCTTTTCTTTTTCTGTCTCCCTCTCTTTCTCTCTCTCCCTCTTTCCCTCTTTCTACCTTCTTTCTCTTTCTGTTTCCCTTTTTCTCTCTCTTTCTCCCTCTCTTTCTCTCTCCCTCCCTCGCTCTCACTCTCTCTGTCTGCCCGATTTTAAGAAGCTTGTCCTCTCTTCTCCCTCTCTTTCTCTCTCCCTCTCTTTCTTTCTCTCTTTCTCCCTCCTTCTCACACTCTCTGTCCGCCCAGTTCAGTCTATGAGAAATCTCAAGAACCCTACCCTCCTCTCTCTCCATCTCTTCCTTTTTCTCCCCTACTTTCTCTCTCTCTTTTTCCCTCCCCCTCTTTCTCATTTTCTCTTTCTCCCTCTCATTTTTCCTCACCCTCCTGCTTTACTTTTCTTTTTCCCACTTATCCCCTTCATTCTTTGACTATCTCCCATCCTTTCTTTCTTTCTTCCTCTCTTTCTCTTTATTTCTCCATCTTTTTATCTGTCTTTCCTGCTTACACTCTTTCTATCCGCCCAGTTCACTCCCTGGGAAATCTCACAAACCCTGTCCTCCTCTCCCTCTCACTCTCTTTCTCCATCTTTCTCTCTCTCCCTCACTCTCTCACTTTATCCCCCCTTTTTTCCTCTTTATTTCTCTCTCCCCACTCACTCTCTCTCTCTGTCCGCCCTTGCCCTGTTGACTCCCTGGGAAATCTCACGAACCCTGTCCTCCTCTCCCTCTCCCTCTCTTTCTCCATCTTTCTCTCTCTCCCTCACTCTCTCACTTTATCCCCCCCTTTTTCCTCTTTATTTCTCTCTCTCTTTCCCTCTTTCCCCACTCACTCTCTCTCTCTGTCCGCCCTTGCCCTGTTGACTCCCTGGGAAATCTCACGAACCCTGTCCTCCTCTCCCTCTTTCACTTCTCTTTCCCTCCCGCTTTCTCCCTCTCATTTTTTTCTCACCCTTCTGCTTTACCTTTCTCTTTCCCTAATTACCCCCTTCTTTCTCTCACTTTATTCCCCCCCTCTTTTTCTCTTTATTTCTCTCTCTCTCTCTCTCTCTCTCTCTCCCACACTCACACTCTCTCTGTCCGCCCAGTTCACTCTCTGAGAAATCTCCAGAACCCACACACCCTCAAACCATTTTCCCCTCGGATCTACACAATTCACACAGGTCAGCCATTTTTAACTCCAAAACGGAGAATTCCTCCAGCAGGGGGCAGCTTTTCCCGCTCTAATTAGAAAATGGACGAGAGAGGGCCGTTTACCAGAGAGGAAGAGATCGCTCTCGCACCAGTAGCACTCGTGTTGGTCGCAACTAACGCAGTTGTCTTCGCACGGGACGCAGGACATTTCTTCGTCCACGTTATACGTTTTGGCCGGGCAGTTTTTGTAGCAGCCGTCCTGGAAGCTGCGCACAAAATGGAGGCCGCTCAAAAAAAGCTTAAAAACCGAGAAGAAAGTGAAATGGTGCGAGGCTTACTTGTAAAACCCTTCTTTGCAGGACAGGCAATGTCTGGGGTTATCTGTTGGAAGCAGAGAAGCTAGCTCGGTTTTCATTTTTAAAGAGAAGGGGAACAAAATGGAGAGCGGCCACTTCGGTATGGATCAGAAAATAATTTTAGCAATGCTCGCTGGAGAAAAAAGAAAAAAAAAGGAAAAAAAGAAAAAGGAGTGTGCCTTTGCAGCGAAAAATGGAGTAAAAGAATAAGTAACTACACAATACCACAATCCCGGTGCTGGATCCGGAAGATTTCGCATCAAACTGGTAGCATTGAGTTGTTAGCATGTATCAAGTAAGATGGATTTGTTATTTTGAACCTGGTTTTAGTAATAACATAGTAATAACACTGTTATTACACTGTGTCATAACATTTTGAAGGGCTCGTTCGTTTCATTGGGTCACCACGGGATCCAGGGAAGTTTAGCCAAGGGATGCTAACGAGTGGATAACTTGTTATTATGTAAGTGTTAACGAAACACGTTAGCATGTATTTGTTAGCATATTTTTTAGCATAATTTGTTAGCATGTAACTGTTAGCAGAAATTGTTAACATGTAGCCATTAGCATATTCCGTTAGCCGTTAGCTTAAATCGTTAACATGAAGCTGTTGGCATGACTCTTTAGCATGTAACGGATAACATGATTTGTTAGCATGAAGCAGTTAGCAACATGCGTAAGTATGTAGCCGTTGGCATGTAGCTGTTATCATGAGTTGTTAACGTGACACGTTAGCATGTATTCGTTAGCATATTATTTTTAGCATAATTTGTTAGCATGTAGCTGTTAGCATGTATTCATTAGCATATTTTGTTAGCATGTAGCTGTTAGAGTGTTGCCGTTAGCTTAAATCGTTAGCATGAAGCTGTTGGCATGACTCTTTAGCATGTAATGGATAACATGATTTGTTAGCATGAAGCAGTTAGCAACATGCGTAAGTATGTAGCCGTTGGCATGTAGCTGTTAGCATGAGTTGTTAACGTGACACATTAGCTTGTATTCGTTAGCATATTATTTTTAGCATAATTTGTTAGCATGTAGCTGTTAGCATGTATTCATTAGCATATTTTGTTAGCATGTAGCTGTTAGAGTGTAGCCGTTAGCTTAAATCGTTAGCATGAAGCTGTTGGCATGACTCTTTAGTATGTAATGGTTAACATGATTTGTTAGCATAAAGCAGTTAGCAACATGCGTTAGTATGTAGCCGTTGGCATGTAGCTGTTAGCATGAGTGTTTAACGTGACACGTTAGCATGTATTCGTTAGCATATTATTTTTAGCATAATTTGTTAGCATGTAGCTGTTAGCATGTATGGATTAGCATATTTTGTTAGCATGTAGCTGTTAGAATGTAGCCGTTAGCTTAAATCGTTAGCATGAAGCTGTTGGCATGACTCTTTAGCATGTAATGGATAACATGATTTGTTAGCATGAAGCAGTTAGCATCATGCGTTAGTATGTAGCCGTTGGCATGTAGCTGTTAGCATGAGTTGTTAACGTGACACGTTACCATGTATTTGTTAGCATTTTTTTTAGCATAATTTGTTAGCATGTAGCTGTTAGCATGTATTCATTAGCATATTTTGTTAGCATGTAGCCGTTGCATGTAGCCGTTAACTTAAATCGTTAGCATAAAACTGTTGGCATGACTCTTTAGCATGTAATGGATAACATGATTTGTTAGCATGAAGCAGTTAGCAACATGCGTTAGTATGTAGCCGTTGGCATGTAGCTGTTAGCATGAGTTGTTAACGTGACACGTTAGCATGTATTTGTGAGCATAATTTGTTATACTTTTGTTGTATTCTGAAAGTAGATTGTTTGTTGTATATCTGTAGTATTTTCATAGTATTATTGTATCATTACAGTAGTTTTATGCAGGTAGGCGCTATTGGTGTGTGAGTGTGTGTGTGAATGGGTAAGTGTGAAGCACATTGTAAAGCGCTTTAGGAGGTCTTCGTTGACTTGAAAAGCGCTATATAAATGCAGACCATTTACCATTTATCCTAATTTGTTAGCATGTAGCTGTTAGCACATTTCGTTCCCATAAAGCCGTTATTTTAAATCGTTAGCATGAAGCTGTTAGCATGACTCGTAAACATGTAGCAGTTGGCATAATTAAATATGTAGCTGTTAGCATGTAGCCGTTAGCATCAATATTTAGCATGTAATGTTAGCATAATTCTTAGCATGAAGCAGTCAGCATTGAGCCGTTAGCATGACTTGTTAGCACGTTGCCGTTAGCACAACGCGTTAGTATGCAGATGTTGGCCTGTAGCTGTTAGCATGACTTGTTTACGTGACACATTAGCATGTATTTGTTAGCATAATTTGTTATCATAATTCGTTAGCATGTAGCTGTTAACTCGTAAACATGTAGCAGTTAGCATAATTACTTATGTAGCGGTTAGCATGTACCCGTTAGCATAACTTTTTTAGCAGATCGTGGTTAGCATTATTTGTTAGCATGAATAATAAAATATAGATACTGAGTTAAATAAAATTGTAAAAGGAAAAAAACGTTGTTATTCTAAATGATGAGACATGTAATAATAGCTAAAATATAAAATCAGTAGCATTATTTTGGTAGAAAAAGTAAAAAAAAAGAAATAAAATGTATTATTCCCATTAAAAACTAGTAAATTTGGAATAATAGTAAGTTTAATGTTTTTAAGAATAAGTAAACAAAAAATAAAGATAATCGTTTGACTTGGAATAATAACTAAAATTATTTAAAAAGAAAAAGTTTTGTTCTTATTCAAATATAAACAATAATGACATTTGGAATAACGACTAAATATACAAAATATCCCAAAATTTTAGTAATAATTAAAACATTTAAAAAAATATTTAGAAAATAATAGATTGCGTTTTTACTAAAAATAATCACGAAATTTGGAATTATAGCTAAGTTATAAATAAAATGCTATAAAATAATTCAGTATAAAAGTAAATAAAAATACCATTTAAAATTTAAAAATATGATTTTGTTTTGGAGAAATAGGTAAATTATAAATAAAGCGAGCAATTGTTTGAATAATTAAAATAAAATGAAAACTATGTATGTGTTTTATCGTAGTATAGAAAAGAGCTAACATATTTTAATTGAAAATAATGTAAACGTGCGGTTTTGTTGTTCTTTAAAAATAAAAGCAGTCCATCATAACGTTTGGTGTGATCGCTAAAAACGCGTTAACTCTCACATAGAACACACTTCCTGCAGCCCTCCTCGCACGCCTGGCAGTCGCTGTAATCCGGATCCTCCACTTCCCCTGAAAAAAAACCCGAACCGGAAATGGTTTTATTTTGTAAGCAGGAAGCCGATCGACGTTTCCGCGACTCCTCTTACCTTCTCCGCACTCCAGCTTTACACAAACGCCGTCTTCTACGTAGTAGGAGTCGTTGCAGGCGAGGCAGTGGGCGGAGCTTGTGCAGATCCTGCAAGGGGGCGGGCATGCCTCGCAGCGCCCCCCCTCGGCGTGGAAGAAGAATTCCGGGCAGGCGTCCACGCAGCGGCCTTGGTGGAGGTAACGCTCCATCGAGAATTTATCTGCCGGGATTGCGGTGGTTTGCAGGGGCGTAACGAGCCCGTTTCGGCACCCCCCAGAAATGATAGCGTTTCAAAAACTCTACAGAAATACTACAAAAATACTACTATAGAAATGCTACAAAAATACTACTGCAGAAATACTGCGAAGTATTACAAAAGTACGACTACAGTAGTACTATTAATACATAAATACTAGAGGAATAGCACTATTGGAATACTACAGAAATAATACCACTGACATACTAAAACAAAAATACTACAAAAATACAACTGCAGACATACTAGAGAAATACTACAAAAATACTACAGAAATACTACTGCAGAAATACTACAATGTAGTACAAACATACTACTACAGCATTATAGGAATACAACAAAAACACGTTAAAAGTACTGCAGAAATACCAAGAAAATCATACAGAAATACTTCAAAAATAGGACTGCAAAAATATTACGAAATACTACGACAGAAGTACTACAAAACTACTACAGAAATACTACAAAGTAGTTCAAAAGTATTACTACAGTAGTACTATGATATATAAATACTCGAGGAATAGCACTGTTGGAATACTACAGGAATAATGCCACTCACATACTGCAACAAAAAAATGACAGAAATACTCCTGCAGACATACTAGAGAAATACTATAAAAGTACTGCAGAATTACCCGAAAAAAATCATACAGAAATACTGCTGAAATACTACAAAATGCTACTACAGAAATACTACAAAGTAGTACTACAGTAGTACTATAATACATAAATACTAGAGGAACTATTGGAATACTCCAGAATAATACCACTGAAATACTACAGAAACACAACTGCAGACATACTAGAGAAATACTACAAAAATACTAGATAAATACTACAAAAATACTACTACAGAAGTACTACAAAAATTCTACGATAGAAGTACTACAAAAATACTACTGCGGGAACACTACAATGTAGTACAAAAGTACTTCTATAGTATTATAGGAATGCTACAGAAATAATACCACTGACATACTACAAAGAATATACTACTGCAGACATACTAGAGAGATACTTTAAAAGTACTCCCAAAATACTACTGCAGAAATACTACAAAATACACTTACAGAAATACTACAAAAATACTACTGCAGAAACACTACAAAGTAGTACAAAAGTACTACTACAGTAGTACTATAATACATAGATACTAGAGGAATGGCACTATTGGAATACTACATAAATAATACCACTGACATACTACAACAAAAATACTACAGAAATACTACTGCAGACATACTAGAAAAATATGATAAAAGTACTGCAGAAATACGACAAAAATCATACAGAAATACTACAAAATACTACTACAGAAGTACTACAAAAATACTACTGCAGAAACACTACAAGATAGGACAAAAGTACTACTACAGTAGGACTATAATACATAGATACTAGAGGAATAGCACTCTTGGAATACTACATAAATAATACCACTGACATAGTACAACAAAAATACTACAGAAATATTACTGCAGACATACTAGAAAAATATTATAAAAGTAGTACTATTGTAGAAATACTACAAGAGTAATACTACAGAAGTAGTACAATAGTACTATAATACATCAATACTATTACAGACGTACTACAAAAATACTACTATGGAAATATTACAAAAATAAATACCACTAAAACACTACAAAAGACTACTGAATACATACTACAGAAATACTATAAATGTCCTGCAGAAATACTAAAAAAGAACACTATTGAAAAACTGCAAAATTCCTAGAATGCAAATACTCAAACACAAATATAATAATACTAAAAAACGAAATCGCTAATTTAGTACTTGAAATAAAAACCTTATGTATTCTTTTGTTTTAATTCGTATCGTTTCGAAACACAGAGCCCTCTGCTGGCTGTAGTGAGCAGCGCACCCGCGAAATACAGCAAAAAGAGGAGGGCTCACCTTTATCGCAAGTAGTGCAGTTGTTAGGCCCCGCCTCCACGCAGGTAGCACAGGTGTGGTCACACAGGTGGCACCGCCCACCTGAGCCATATTTTCCCCGGGCGCACTCGGACAGGCAGCGGCCCTCGTCCAGAACTCTGTAACCAGGAGTAAAAGCGATTCAGACACTTCCTTTTTTCTACTGTCTTCTTCTCTAGCCACTCATTTGAGCTACTTGGCAGCAGGCCATGGCTGGAAAATAGGGACTGTTTGCTGCTCCTGCTTTGTCCTTTGGGTTCACTCGCAACTGCTCATGCAAGCCAATGTTTCAGAGTCCCAAGATTCAAGCATCAGGCTTTTTTCTCCACTTTTTCCTTCTCTAGCCACTTATTTTAGCCCCTTAACAGCAGGCTATGGCTCGCCTTCTACTTTGTCCTTTGGGGCCACTTCTCTTCCCCTGCTGCTCATGCAAGCGAATGTTTCAGAGTCCCAAGATTCAGGCATCTGTTTTTTGCCCCCACTCTTTCCTTCTCTAGCCACTTATTTTAGCCCCTTAGCTGCAGGCTATGGCTTGCCCCGAGCCGCCATAGTTATTGTTCGCTGCTTCTACTTTGTCCTTTGGGATCACTTCTCTTGCCCTGCTGCTCATGCAAGTGAATGTTGCAGAGTCCCGAGGATTTAGTAATCGGGCTATTTATCCCCACTGTTTCCTTCTCTAGCCACTCATTTTAGCCACCTATCATCAGGCTATGCCTCGCCACAAGCCGCTACGGTTATTATTCGCTGCTTCTACTCTGTCCTTCTCTTGCCCTGCTGCTCATGCAAGTGAATGTTACAGAGTCCTGAAGATTCAGGCATCAGTTTTTTCCACCACTGTTTCCTTATCTAGCCACACGTTTTAGCCACCTATCAGCAGGCTATGGCTTGCCACTAGCCGCTATCGTTATTGTCTGCTGCCTTACTTCGTTCTTTGAGGTCACTTCTCTTCCCCTGCTGCTCATGCAAGCAAATGTTGCAGAGAGTTTTTTTTCTCCCACTCTTTCCTTCTCTAGCCACTCACTTTGGCCACTTAGCAGAAGGCTATGACTCGCTGCTAGCTGTTTTAAATTATTGTTAGCTGCTACGGCGTTATTCTTCAGGGTCATTCCCTTTACGTGCTGGTCTTGCAAAAGAATGTCGCCAAGTCAAGTAATTTAAACATCTTCCACTTTTGTCTTTTGTTTCCTGCTCTAGCCACTCATGTTAGCAACTTAGCTGCAGGCAATGGTTCGCCACTAGCTACTATTATTATTGTCCTCTGCTTCGTCCTTGGGTGTGACTTGCCTTTGCCAGCGAGTAAACGTCACCCAGTTGGAATCGGGTATTTTTTTCACGTGGTTTCTATCTCTAGCCACTCTTCCACGGTTGGTCATGCAAACAGACATCCCAGAGTTCCAGGATTCAGGGTCCTGACCCGAATCAAATTCTGCTTTGCTCTTATAATCTTTCATTGGGGTTTTTAGTAGCTCCTCCTGCTAGCTGCTATGCTAAAGTTAGCCACCTACACCAGCTCTGACTAACTCCAGCTCTTTGCTCTTTTCAGCCGCTCCGGGTGTGTCCAGGATGCTTGGTCCTGAACCTAATGCAAGAAGATAAAGAAATGGGTTTGCTAATTTTGCCAAGTGGTATGTTTCGGACTCCCGGACTGTGTCTTCCTCCAATGCACTCGCTCCAGCTCCATTATAAGCTGCAATGCCCTCTAGTGGTGAGTTATTATACACGGTGACAAAAAACAAATGTTTGGAAGGTGAAAATTCCCACTTAATTGTCAAGACACTGTAACCCTAAAGAACTTAATTTAAACAGAAACTTACAATGAGTTTTTTTTTTGCACAATCATCACTTTTAAGCGCTTTTCAGCACTTTTAGCGTATCGATCCGAATCGGAGAGTCGAAGGTGGGGACAATGTTGTGCGTCTCAGCGTTTTCTGCAGTGATTCCGACTTACTGTGAGGTGCCGCAAGCCATGCAGTCCTGATGCCGGGGTCCGGCGCACTTGGAGCACGTCGGGTGGCACGGTAGGCAATTCCCGTCCTCCGCCTGGTATTCCCCTGTCATGCAAGGACCAAAAATGAATCATAATTTACATATTTTATTACCGTATAAGGCGCACCAGGTTATAGAGCGCACCCCCAAAAATAGCTTTTGGTCCTATATCTTCCGTACATAAGGCGCACCGGATTATAAGGCGCTACAATGGGAACGTGGACAAAACAGTCAGATGATTCAGTCCAACTGATTACCCCCTTAACATTCCCAAAGCTTGCAAAGAAGCAAATACGTGTCGTAGACACGTGCGGATGCGGTGTCCGTACGATGTCACTCAAATGCATCGTTCCAAATATCATTCAGAAGGTTAAAGTCTTGGGATTCAAGAAATGCCAACCATTCCTTAGTTTCTATTTTCTTTTTCGCTCGCAACTTTACTGTGCATATGACAATAAACACTTGGATTTGAGTTGAATTTAAAAAAAGACCCATCACAGAAACATCGATATCACTCTGAAACAAGATACTGGGAAAATATATAGCCGGAGTAGCTCACGGAAGTCGTTGCGTTCAATAATTATGTGCAACCATGGTCCTCTTTTATCCGTGAGTGTAATAAATCCAGGAGAGTAAAATATTTACAAATACAGAATGGTAAAACACGTTTTCTCCGTAGACAACCAAACTTGCTATTCACATTCATCTTTTTCGGCCAATCGCAGGCTTTGTTTTGCCCCTTTAGCCTATGCGAGCCTGTAAATGATAAAAAGGATCCGCCTCCTTTACCTCCGAATAACTTTAGCCAATAGTGATCGATTCAAATGATGATTGACACATTGGCTGGGAAATGAAACGCCGGCATATGTATCCCAGCATACATCGCGGACGACTTCGGGGGAAAATCGAGTCGGCGGCTGCTTGCCTTAGTTGCAAGACTTTGCGACTTAATATTGATCCATATATAAGGCGCACTGTATTATAAGGCGCATGGTCAGCTTTTGAAAAAAAATAAAGGCTTTTAGGTGCGCCTTATAGTGCGGAAAATATGGTAAAAGGACGATTACACGACGATTAATCATTAAATCATAAATTCATTTTCTGCATCAAATTGTTGTTGGTAATATACGGATTAAAGGGATAACCACAAACCTGTCTTTTTTCATTTTCTCCTTTTATACTTCCTTTTTTTCTTAACTTCTTTATACAACATCATCATTCGTCATATAATGCATCAAAGCAAGTGAGACGTTTGAGAGCCGGCTCTCTTTAATGAGTTGAGCCGAAAAATCCGGTTCTCTAAAAAAAGACGGACTTTTCACCACACAACTCGAGATCGGCGTGCAGATCAAAACTCGAACCGCGAGACCAAAACAACTATGGCGGACATGCCTGACGAAAAGTTTGGAGTGCGGTAAATCTTTGTTTAAAAAAAAATATAATAGGTTAATACAGTGGAACCTCGCAAGTTCGCGGTTCCACTTTTGCGGGTTCAGAGCTTTACGGGTCTAAAAAATATACCTTACCTTCTCAATAAAAGCATTTATTGACTTGAGCAAGCGCGAGCTTATGTCAACTGAGGACACGGTGTGGACACTCTTATTGTGAAGGGGAGGAGGAGGCCCTGACACAATGCTTAGTCATGGTGAGTTACCGCTTCGCTCACCCCCCTCCTTTAACTCCTCCCACCTCACCCCCTTCTTCTGTGGCGCTGTTTATCATGGAGGAACTCGGCGACGCGGCGTAAGTATATTCTCTTCTGTCACATTTCATCTCAAGTTTGACTTTATTATACCAAAAGCGAGCGGTTGTTTGTACTACCTAAACACTGCTAATTGTGTGTAATTTCGTGTATTTGTTTTAAAAGCTGATGCCGCTGGCTAAAGTATGTCGTTATTGTCAGAAGGTAGCTCTTTCGCTTTCATTCAAATGAACACAGACCATTTTTTGAACTGTTGTTTCCCAAAACGCTTCACAAACACTCATCAAATATCACATTTTCACTGTTTTTATTTTCAATATGTAACCGGTAGTGTTAACAAGCGAAATAAACTGCGATGGCTGCATGTGGTTGAGAGCGGTTAATACAATTATAGTTCGTAGTTCGTTCGTAGTGGTTTCGCCGCAGTCCCATTCCGTGTACATACAACATATTTTACAGTTTTTTTTTTGTTATAACTTGAATTTCACTCTCTCTACCCGTATTGTATATGGTGTACCGTATACAGGGGGGTATACTGTATACCCGTACACGTTTTTTTAAGCATTTTTGAAGGGGCGCCGCTACTTCGCGGATTTTCAGTTTTTGTGGGTGGTCTCGGTCCACATTACACGTGATAACCGAGGGATTACTGTAATAACCATTTTGTGTCAAAAAAGTTCTGTCCCGGGGACGCACGTCGATTTGAGGCTATGCATCCCCAGCAAAAAAATGCGTCTAGGACGCAGGGACGCCGGCAAACCAGAACACTGAACTAGCTAAACGTGTGCCCCCTGCCTCCTGTTGTGTTGATTTACAGCAGGAGACGCGAGCCAATCAAAACATGCAGACGCTGACCATCTGTGCAGGCCGTAGGGAGAACACATTCGCCCTCCTCCAGATCGCGGCTGCCCGAACAGCTGCTGCAGTTGGCCCGCTCCGGCCCAACACAGGTGAGACAGCTGGCGTCGCACCTGTAGGAGCACAAGAATGTAGATCTTAATGCCCGTTTATCGTAATTGGGACAACATCCGCCGGTGAAATAGGAAAATCTGCCAAGTAGCAGGCAAAAAAAGCAATCAGTGATCCAGCAGCTTTTGCTGTCTGCACTGTCCTTAAAGATCACACTCGAGGCGGCAGTGGCTCAGGAGGTAGAGCGCTCGTCTTGGGATCAAGAGATCGCAGTTCGAATCCCGGCTCCTCCGTGTTACATGTCGAAGTGTCCTTGGGTAAGACCCTGAACCCCTAATATACCCCCAATAAGCAGGTTAGCGCCTTACATGGCTGCACGGCCGCTATTGGGAAATGTGAAGCACATTGTAAAGCGCTTTGGGAAGTCTTGACTTGAAAAGCACTATATAAATGCAGACCATTTCCATCTTCTGCTGTTGGCACAGTCCTTAAAGATCCCACTCCTGATGAGAGTCAGTTGGGGTGATGGTCAAAGGGTGTAGGGTCCTCATGTCTATTAGCACCCTCTGGAGGATGGTGTCGTGCTGGAACAGTTTTTTTTAGGTGTTCCACAAGGTTCCATTCTGCACTGTTTGATGTTTTTATTGCATTTGCTATTAAATTCTCTAGAACATAAAAGTTCAGCTGGAAAAATGAAGGGAAAATGTAGGAAAGAAAGTACAATAATAATTGTAGGTTTGGATAACCCTAACTTAGGCAATCATTTGTCAGCTTTTGCTGTAGGCACAGTCCTTGAAGTCCCCACTCATTTGCTATTGGATTCTGCAGAACAAAAGGTTCAGATAGAAATTTGAAGGTTACTGTAAATGTAGTAAAGAAAGTAAAATAATCATTGTAGGTTAAGGTAACCCTAACCCAGGCAAGATTTAAGATCTTCTGCTGTTGGCACAGTCTTTAAAGTTCCCACTCCTGATGAGAGTCAGCTGGGGTAATGATCAACAGGTCCTTCAATCTGTCTGTATGTTAGCACCCTCTGGAGGACGGTGGCATGCTGGCTCTTAACGTTTTTTTTTGTGTTCTACAAGGTTCCATTCTGCACTCTTTGATGTTTTTATTGCAGTTGCTATTAAATTCTCCAGAACATAAAAGTTCAGCTAGAAAAATGAAGGAAAAATGTCGTAATGAAAGTACAATAATAACCCTAACTCAGGCAACACTTTGACAGCTTCTGCTGTAGGCACAGTCCTGAAAGTACCCACTCCTGGTTAAGGTCAGCAGGGGTAATCATCGACAGCTATGGGGTTTTCCAGTCTGTCTTCTGGAGGACAGTAGCGTGCTAGAACTTAACAGTTTTTTTTCAGGTGTTCCACAAGGTTCCATTCTCCGACCTCTAATGTTTTTATTTCTTTAGAACAAATTGTTCAGCTAGAAAATGACAGGGAAAATGTAGTAAAGAAAGTACAATAATAATTGTAGGTTTGGATAACCCTAACCAGGGTTGGGTAGGGTTACTTTACCTTGATTACTTTCAATTACTTTTGAATGACTCCAACCAAATATGCTAATAAAAGACAAAAGAAACTAAATATGAATAAAATGACTAAATTTTGTGCGGGCTTGGGGAGTAACGGAATACATGGAACGGCAAAAATGATGTTGGCAAGCTGTTTGGATTTATTTTCATTTTGTTCCTGTCGCATTTTATGTTCGTTTTGCCGAAGATCAAAGAGATCAAAGCCAGGAGAGAAAGTTTACCACGTGTTGTGAGTCATAATTTGTTTCATATCTAGTTTCTTTTGTCTTTTTTTAGCATATTTGGTATTGGAGTCATCCAAAAGTCATTGAAAGTAATCCAGTTAAAGTAACCCTGACCCTAACCCAGTTATCAAAGGGGTCAAGAATTATGCATGCAAGCAACGATTTGACGGCTTCTGCTGTTGGCACAGTCCTAAAATAACACTTCTCCTTATTAGTCAGGTGTGGGTCTACTGAGCCATCTGACTGTTGGCACCTTCTTGTTATAAATTATATGAATATGGTCACGTTAGTTTATAATTACGAAAAATGAGCACACGTTTTTTTAGCCAGTAAAATAAACCATTATCTTCGATACTCTTTAGGTACCGTGCTGTTTTCCTCCCAAAAGTCAGGGGAGTGCTGGGCTTAAATGTATCGCCCACGGCCAATCGCTTACCTCCTGCACGTCCCGCGCCCGTCGGCAATGTCCGGGTAATCGGCGAAAAAGCCCTCGCTGCAGGAGGAAACGCACCTCCACTCCTCGGCCAGGTAGCCGTCGGCACACTCGGTGCACGCCTCCACGCCGGCGCCTGATGAGGCAGAAAATTGAAAGATAAGAACCTGTTTCCCCAACGCTGGCCAACTTCCTTGCTCTTCAAAGTGGAACTTGAGGATCTGTGAAATTATTGGCAGGAACCGGATCAAAAAATGAAATTCTTAACTGTTGACTGCTACAGCTAGGCTAACAGCCCCCGAGGCATAGAATAAGTCACAATAAAACTGTTGGTTTAGCCAGATTCCGAGCAGGCAAACCAGGGCCTGCTAGAAGGCCTTGGGAAACGACACCAGTTTCGCAGACTATATTCGGCGGTCAGGGTTGGGTAGGGTTACTTTAACTGGATTACCGTATTTTCCGCACTATAAGGCGCACCGTGTTATAAGGCGCACCTTCAATGAATGATATATTTTTAAACTTTTTCCATACATAAGGCGCACCCCATTATAAGGCGCTATAAGTGCATGCTGGTTTAAGATCAGGCAATTTTGTAATTGTAATCCTGTGCAGTCCTTCGAGACATTTTTGTGATTAAGGGCGTCATAAATAAATGTGACTTAACTTGATGGTACCGCGCTAAAGGGAATGTCAACAAAACAGTCAGATAGGTCAGTCAAACTTTATTAATAGATAACAAACAAGCTTTCCACAACTCCATTCACTCCCAAAATGAATAAACAGCCGTTTTATTATTTTCTCTGAGGTAAAGCATTTTCGTGACACATCTTTAACATCTTTGAACAACAGCAAGGCATAACATTTTACTTTTCCTCCATTTAGTCAACACGCAAAAAAACGTCTGATACTGTCACGGTAAATTAAACGTTAGTGCAATCGCAATATAGTGACACTCGTAATGTGCAAAAACAACAAGTGCAAAACAATAACAGTAAAGCAATAACATAATAACTGTAAAATGTAAAACGTTGTAGTGGGTTTTACATAATTCACCCATGGAACCATTGTTCAGTTAGCGAGTTCCTAGGGGGACTCTTAATTCTGCCGGCTCGAGCCGCTCTCATGTTCGATTCATTAATGTCGAACTCTCTCGCTGCTGCTCTATTCCCGTGTTCTACTGCGTGACTGATCGCCTTGAGTTTAAACTTTGCGTTGTAAGCGTGTCTCTTAATAAGGAGCCATTTCAGGGTCTTTATACAAACGCACAAATAAAAGAGAATCGTTGTTTAATATTTCCCAGTATGCACAGCGCACTTCTTCTTCTACGTGAAAAATGGAGTCGGTGGCTTGCGAGACCTTGTAATTCAATATTGATCCATATATAAGGCGCACCGGATTATAAGGCGCATAGTCAGCTTTATAAAAAAAAAAATCAGATTTTATGTGCGCCTTATAGTGCGGAAAATACAGTACTTTCAGTTACTTTTGGATTACTCGGCCAACGAGATCTCGTTGCTTTGAGGTGACGTCATTGTTGTGGTGCTTGTCGGCGAGGGAAGGTTAAGTATGCATACCTGTCAACCTGTAGGTTTTTGCCGTACAAAGTACGTTTAGTATGCATTTTAAGACGTGTACGACGAACAAGAAACACAAGTCAATCATGGGTACCATCCGGTAAACACCGACTATCACGAAAACGGCAAATCAATCAAGCCAGACGAGTTTGAGTTGTGTAGTGAAAGTCCGTCTCTTTTTAGAGAACCGGCTTTTTCGGCTCAACTTATTAAAGAGAGCCGGTTCTCAAACGGCTCACTTGCTTTGATGCATTATATTACGAATGATGATGTTGTATAAAGAAGTTAAAAAAAAAACCTGAAGTATAAAAGGAGAAAATGAAAAGACAGGTTTGAGGTTATCCCTTGAATCAGTATATTACCAACAATAATTTAATGCAGAAAATGAATTCATAATTTGAATAAGAAAATGTATTATTCTACTTAATTATATTTGCATGTATTTTTTCCTTCTACAGTGAACGTCCAAGCTACTTCAAGACAAAAGAAACTACCGTATTTTCCGCACTATAAGGCGCACCTAAAAGTCTTAATTTTTTTCAAAAGCTGACTATGCGCCTTATAATCTAGTGCGCCTTATATATGGCTCAACATTAAATCGCAAGGTCTCGCAACTTACGCAACAGCCGCCGACTCGATTTTCCCCCGAACGCGGAGTAGTCCGCGGTGTATGCTGGGATTTATATACCGGCGTTTCATTGGCTAACCAATGTGTCAATCATCATTTGAATCGATCGCTATTGGCTAAAGTTATTCGGAGCCTCGGATAGGCTAGAGGGCCGAAACAAACCCTGCAATTGGCCGAAAAAGATGTGTCAATCATCAGTTAAATCGATCGCTATCGGCTGAAGTTATTCGGAGCCTCGGATAGGCTAGAGGGCCAAAACAAACCCTGCAATTGGCCGAAAAAGATGACTGAATAGCATGCTTGCTAAACTACGCCATAAAGAAACATGTTTCATTAGTCTGTATTTGTAAATATTTTATTCTCCTAGATTTACTACACTCACGGTTGTAAGAAGACCATGGTTACGTATCATTATTGAACGTGATGGCTGCAAGAGAACTTAGGTGAGCTATGCGGCTTTATATTTTCCCGGTATCTTGTTTTAGAACGATCTTGATGTTGCTGTGATGAGTTGAGTGAATTCAACTCAATTCCAAGTGTTTATTGTCATATGCACAGTAAAGTTGGGAGCGAAAAAGAAAATAGAAACTAAGGAATGGTTGGCATTTCTTGAATCCCAAGACTTTAACCTTCCGAATGATATTTGGAACGATGCATTTGAGTGACATCGTACGGACACCGCATCCGCACGTGTCTACGACACGTATTTGCGTCTTTGCAAGCTTCGGGAATGTTAAGGGGGTAATAAGTTGGACTGAACCATCTGACTGTTTTGTCGACGTACCCATTGTAGCGCCTTATAATCCGGTGCGCCTTATGTATGGAAAATATAGGACCAAAAACTATTTTTTGGGGGTGCGCCCTATAACCCGGTGCGCCGTATAGTGCGGGAAATACGGGAAATATGAATAAAATGATGACTCCCAACACGTGGTAAGCTTTCTCTCCCGGCTTTGATCCCTTTGATCTCCGGCAAAACTAAATCGGACCTAGCACTACTGAAGGCCTAGGTGTGAAATGCACAGCCCGCTACTGCTACAATGTGATCTTACCTGCGCAGGCGGCACAAACGCGGTGGCAATTCTTGCAGAGGCCTTCGTCCTCATCGTGGTACATTCCAGGACTGCAACTGGGCTGGCACCGGTTCCCACGCAGACTGGGTCCAGGACGGGACAAGAAGGAAAAACCCCGGAGGGAGTAAGGTACAAAATGAAAAACCAAAATTGCAGTACAGGAAATGCATGAAAAGCTTGAAACCTCAGATTCAGACCTCAAAGGCAGTGACAGCCCTTAAGTCACAGGTGTCAAAGAGGCGGCCCGCGGGCCGGATCAGGCCCGCTGAGGGATTGAATCGTGAGACAACATTTAGAGAAGCGCAAGAGAAAAACGAGCTGCAGGTTGAAATATGTCCACTTGATGTTGCCAAAGCCAGGTGCCTCTCACATAGACAATATACTTGTATTTATTTATTTATCTCTCTCTTTCTCTCTTCCTCTCTCTCTTTTTCTCTCTCTCTATCTCTCTCTCTCTCTCCCTTTCTTTTCCACCCCTTTTCTCCCACTCTGTCTCTGTCTCATTCACTTTCTGTGTCTCTCTTTTTCCTAAACGGCTCTTCAGGTTGTTTTTGCTTCTTTCATCCCATATATGACCAAATATGATGTAAAATTATGCACAAAATGACTTCAAGGAAAGGGGGGAATAGAACAAAAAAGAAAAAAAATGCCAAAATGAAAAAGTAGTTAAAAGCTGAGAAAAAAGAAACAAAAGGAAGAGAAAAAGAAGGAAAAATAAAAAAAAAAAAGCCAGAAAAAAAGGCAAGAAAGAAACAAAGGAAAAAATATAAGTCAAGTAAGTATAAGTTTTGGACTTAGTTGCCACATTTGGGATTATGGTTGCTCACTGTTGTTTCAAGCGTTGCTCACGGACTTTGTGTGAACGCTCAGGCCCGTGGCAAATTACAGGGAACATTACTTGTGACAAAAATACTACGAAAATACCACAGATATACAACAACAAAAATCTACTTTCAAAATACAACAAAAGTACTACAAAAATACTAAAAAATACTACTATGGAAATACTACATAAAAATGACTACTAAACATAGTACAGAAAACAAAACTTCAATAAAAGCAGACTTCAGAAAAACTACAAAAATACTAGTTTTTTAGTAGGTTTTTTTTAGTTTTTACTAGAAAAATACTTTTCCTCATGTTGAGGTTTTTGAGTTTTTCCTTGCCCTCATGTTGGTTCCAGATCAGGGGATGGTGTAATAATAGTCTGAAAAAATAGTCTGTGCAATAACCTGTGCAGCCCTTTGAGACTCTTTGTGATTAAGGGCTATACAAATAAAAATGACTTGACTTGACTAGTAGTACTAAATACAAATGAAGTGTTTAAAACAGGTACTCCATCTACTATTTTACTCTTATTGTTTCTAAACCAATTTGATGAAACAAATCAATTTCAGAAGAAGTACATGAAGTATAGTATTGCCAACCCCTGGAGTAGAACATGGAATGAGTACTAGCATGGATCAAGTAACAGGGGGCCCCAAATCGAATTTTGCTTAGGGCCCCACGAAGGCTCGGGCCGGTCCTACTTCAAATACCGTAAATTCTGGACTATAAGCCGCTATTATTTTCCCAAACGTTCAACCCTGCGGCTTATTCAGTGATGCGGCCGATTTATGTAATTTTTTTTACGGCCGCCAGCGGCGCTCGAGTAAAATAGTTAAATGTTAGACCGGTGGAATATATGCGCCGAGGAAGACTGCAACTTCTTGGCTTGTGCATAAATTAAATTAGCGTAAACATACCGTCATCATGAAAAATGCCAAAAGAAAGGCACATGAGGAAAATGAGGACGGTTTACCGTGATTTTTACAAGTACGGTATGTTTTTTTCTACCAGACCCGTTTACTGTGTTGCTAGCGTGTTGCTAGCGTGTTGCTACCATTAACTGCCCTGTCACAGGCACCGTTTGGGATGAAAGTTATATTATTATTATTAAAGCTTTGAAAACTCTCTCGGTGTACCGTCTTTCTTTGTAAATATGTGTAACCATGTATAATATGTATTTGCAACTGTATATTTTTGTAATGTATCTATTTGAGACACTTATTCTGATATGTTTTGCACGGGCGAATGAGAAAGAGGGGACGGAACAAACGCGGGGTGACGGGAAGTGGGGTAAAGGTGAGACCTGTTTGTGGACGCGGCGGACAATAGTGGATATATATTTTTCCCACCCTTACCTTTGGAAATATACCCTTTTTTTCCTTGTATTACTTTCAAGGGGCCCTGGACCCTGCAGGTCTGCATCAAACCTTAAGTACCGGTATCATTTTCCGTTCATTTTGCCGGCTGTGACTTTTGGACTGTGTACTTTAATGTAGGACACTCAGTTTCAATCGCGGGATGTAAAGTCGGGTTTGGGTTAATTTTGTGTTTGTGTTACATTTTTTAATGTGGGTGCATGCGGCTTATATACAGGTGCGGCTTGTGTAAGTACAAAATTGGTTTTCCTCTTAAAATGTGGTGGGTGCGGCTTACGGTAGTCAAACTTATCTCACAACACGGGCAAAAACAGTTCTTCTGGCTATCTAAAACGAATTTTCTCGACTCACAACAATATATTATGATTTGTTCCGTGCAAAAAATGTAAATATTTCCGAGAGCAGGGTTATTTACTAGGCATTGGAGGACTCACCCGGCGTCTTCTCTGCATTCCGTGCAGATGCTTCGGGACGTGCACCTCCGACACATCTCGCCGCATTTCCTGCACATATTCCCGTCTGCCGGCGGGAAGGATTAGAAAAAAAACATCAACAATCGGAGTTGTACACACGTACTCACACAATCCTACGCTGCGAAAAGTAAGTATTACCCTATGGCAGAAAAGTTTGCTCATTATAAGTCTACCTTTTCTTATTTGTGTGTATTATACAGTGGCTCTGATTTCACTGGCAAAATAATGCTTAAAGAATACACACAGTACATTTTCATGGGCAAATTCAAGCACTTTTCAAGCACTTTCAAGGATAATTTTTCAATGTTTCCAGTACCTTCTGACGGATTTTATACATTTGATTATAAAGGATTTTATACGATTGAATACAAGTTAGATTTATTGAGTGCAATGAAGATTTTCTCCGAGTAGGCTTAAGTTCAATGACAGGTCACGCTGATCCGAATGCAGAATATTTTGTCTAGTTCTGTTGATAACAGGACTCTGACGGAGGACGGCAGGCATTGTTTGGAGAAACGCTCTCCGAGTTTTCCAGACATCGTAATAAGGTGAAGGGTTAGTGGAATCCAGTGACATCAATTGAGTCGATAAAGGGAACATTGATATGTTTTTTGATCATATCAAGTAGTATGACATTTTTATATGAATAATCAGATAAATAAAACAGACCAATCTTGTCTTGGCCATTTCTGAGCTATTATGGATCGTCTCGGTCTCCGGTAGCAACTGACATCATTGGAGATTGTTAATATTGTCGGGGTATTCTACATGGTCTGTCTTGCTGTGAGTAAGTAGGTGCCGCGTTGCGTTGTAAGGTCCTACTTCAGTGGATTCAAGTTTCAGTTCCAAACCACCCAGTTTACCACCCAGTGGCAAGACTTGGAGAAGGGGATCGTCACGGGGTGCACCATCTCCCCCATCCTGTTTGTTATGGGCATGAAACTACTCATCACTGCCGGGGTGAAGGAGACCAGAGGGCCAATGACGAGGTCTGGCATATGCCAACCTCCGTTAAGATGCTTTATGGACGACCTCACTATTACAACAGTGACCCATGCGCAAGCAAGATGGATCCTGAAGGCACTTGACGAGGTAGCAACTTGGGCTCGGATGAGATACAAGTCTAGAAAGTCAAGAAGCATGGTGATCAGGAGCGGGAAGGTCATAAGCAGGTTTCAACTTCGAATCCAAGGAGAAAACATACCATCTATCAAAGATAACCCAATAAAATGCCTCGGAAAGTGGTACGATTCATCTCTGGGCGAGAGGGGCAGCGTTCTCAGGACAGTGGAGCAGGCTAATGAGTGGCTGCAAAGGATTGAGCGATCAGGACTACCAGGCAAGTTCAAGACTTGGTTGTTCCAGTACGGTCTGCTACCAAGACTGCTGTGGCTGCTGACGATCTATGAAATCTCTATGACGGCGGTCGAAGGAATAGAGAGGAGGGCAAATAAACATCTCCGCAGGTGGCTTGGTGTTCCACCAAGCTTCACATCATTAGGAGTTTACATCAGGTCGGGGCAGCTGCAGTTTCCCCTGTCTTCGGTAGTGGAAGAGTTCAAGGTGGCCAAGTGTAGGGCGGTCATGATGCTCAAAGATTCTAGCGACGAGATGGTTAGGGGCGCGGGCGTGATTACAAGATCGGGGCGTAAATGGGCAGCAGACAGCTAAGTACATCAGGCAGAAGGCAGGCTGAGGTTGAAAGATCTCATCGGAAATGCATGCGTAGGGCGTCGGGGATTAGGGTCTACTCATTTCCAGCAATGGTCAAAAACTGATCCAAGGCAGAGGAGAGACATGGTGCAGGCCGAGGTCCGTCAACTGGAGGAGGAAGGCAGGTGGTCAGGGCGGTGGAGCTTGGAGTCCAAGGAGCCTGGACAAAGTGGGACCTACCAAAGCGAAGGATCACCTGGCCAGAACTCATGGAGGTTGGAACCGCTTATAGTGCGGACCTCAATTTTCCCGTTTTACTATCAAATTGGATTTTAGATTTCCATCTCAATAGAGAACAGTCCATTCGCATTGGTGAGAAAGATTCATGTTCTATTGTCCTCAACACTGGTACGCCTCAGGGCTGTCCATTTTCTCCAACTTTGTTTTCCCTATTTACACATGATTGTCAACCCAATTCTGACCATTCACTATTCGCTAAATATGCAGACGACACCACGGTTACTGGCTTTATTTCAAATGGAGACGAAACCGAATACCGAGCAGAAATTGATTCACTTTCCACCTGGTGTCATGAGAGTAATCTGTTATTGAATGTAGGTAAAACTAAGGAGATAATAGATTTCCGTACTAAGCCTCCCCCGCATGTGCCACTGTCAATTAATGGTCATGAGGTGGAACTGGTCCATTCATTCAATTTTCTGGGTACTTACTTGTCAGCTGACCTCACATGGACTGTCAATGCTACTGATATTCCAAAGTCAGCCAGACGAAGGCTCTACTTCCTTCATCAACTCAAATCATTCGAAGTCCGTCAATCCATTCTATTCAATTTTTATCGCGCTATCATTGAATCCGTTTTAACTAGGTCAATCAGAGTTTGGTTTGGTCGCGTCAATCAGAAAGAATTGTCAAAGATGGAATCAGTAGTGAAGACGGCAGAGGAAATAATAGGTACTGGCCTCCCGTCCCTGCAAAGTATCTACATCGATCGAACTAGAAAACGGACACAAAAAATCATAGATGATCTCAGTCACCCTGCTCGCAGGTACTTCGATTACCTGCCATTAGGTCGCCATCTTCGCTCCATCGCGAGCAAGACTTCACGTCTTAAAGAGAGTATGTTCAACGGGAATTGATTTAGGTTATTGTGTACAGTATTATTATGCCAACGGCGTTCCTCCGACCTATTCCACTCTAGTCTTGTCATTTACATATTCTTTCTTTTTAAACTATCCTATATAATTACCTTGTATTATACACTACAATATCTTTTTTACTCTATTCTTTTTATTCTTTTAAATCTATTATTTTATCATTTTATCATTATTGAGTGTTTGCGTGTCAAATGATTTCTTGTATATATCATGTTTATGGTTTATACTGGCTGAATAAATAAATATAATAAAAATACAGTACACGGCGGAGCAATGGTTAGCGCGTGTGCGGCACAGTTCTGAGGTTGTGGAAACCTCCTGAGTGGGTTCACATCCCGGCCTTACTGTGCGGAGTTTGTATGTTCTCCCCGTGCTTGCGTGGGTTTCCTCCGGGCACTCCGGTTTCCTCCCACATTCCAAAAACATGCATTTCAGGTGAATTGGCCGGTCCAAATTGTCCCGAGGTGTGACTGAGCGAGTGAGTTGTCTGTCCCCGTGTGCCCTGCGATTGGCTGGCAACCAGTTCAGGGTGTCCCCTGCCCACTGCCCGATGATTGCTGGGATGGGCTCCAGCATCCCCGCGACCCTACTGAGGATAAGCGGTGCAGCTGATGAGATGTGAGATGAAAAATACAGTATTTACAATTAGCTAAATCCTGTGCCAATGGGCTAAGAATTATAGAATTGTTACAACATAGGTTGAATATATTGTGACAACGAAATTGGACGTGGCACTCCAGTTCCACGTTTTACAATGAGGATAAGGAAAACAAAGAAGATAAAGGAACATGTTTTTGCTGTGTAAACATGACGAAAGAAAACCCACCGTGGTCCAGGAAGTAACCCTCCTCGCAGAAGGCCGTGCAAGTATCGCCCCCCTCCGTTAAATGATACCCGGGTCGACAGGACGTGCACTGATCGCTTCGGCTTCCGGTGCAACTCCCGCAGGCGGCAAAGCATCGCTTGCATCGCCGTTTGTCGCCCCAGAATCCTCGGGGACACTCCGAAACGCACATTCTGTCCAGAGGGAGTGAGAATCGCTTGAAACATCAGTGAGCAACGGCAATCCCAAGTGTGGCAACTAAGTCATTATCAAACAGGTCCAAAACTTGACATCAAGTTACATTTTGCTGAGTTCCCGGCAATGCTAAATATTTTTTTCACTTCTGAATGAATTGACTCATGTACGATGGCAAAGGTTGCAGGGCCTACTAACGTCATTTGTTTTTACAATTCTTTCACAAGATTTCCTTTTTTTTTTTCCTAGTATCTATTGTCGCATAAGTGTCCTTGGGTAAGACACTGAACCCCTAATATGCAGGCTTACATGGCTGCACGGCCGTTATTGGGAAATGTGAAGCAGACTGTAAAGCGCTTTGGGAAGTCTTGCCTTGAAAAGCGCTATATAAATGCAGATCATTTCATTTCATTCTTTTTTTCTGTTTTTTTTTTAATTTTCCCTTCTTTTTCTCTTCCTTTTGTTTCCTTTTTTCTCAGCTTTTCACTACTTTTTCATTTTGGTATTTTTTTCTTTTTTGTTCTATCCCCCCTTCCTTTAAGTCATTTTGTGCATCATTTTACATAATATTTGGTCATATAGGGATGAAAGAAGCAAAAACAACCCGAAGAGCCGTTTAGGACTCTAAAGAGCCGGTTCCTTTTAGTGAGCCGAGCCGAAGAAGCCGGTTCTCGAAAAACTCTACCGACTTTACTCAACTTTGTTCTACTTTGACCTTGACTTCGAAATACCGCATTTAGAACACAGCGTCAGGGGAACCCTTGTATTTTTACCTTCATCCACTGTACCTTTGACTTAATTCGCTTCTTAATTAGCAAGTTCGAGCCCTGATTTTTGTGAGCTGGCTAGATTTTCTTGTGCGCAATCACGCACGTGCACAGCTTAGAGGGAACATTGGTAGAGACCATTATTGGAACATTTGTGGGGCATGTGTGCCGTATAAAGGATAAAATGTTTCCTACCTTGTGTTGTTTTTGAACTTTAGGAAAAAGTGGGCGCATGTGACGCACTGCCACGGGCCGGGACCCTCACAGCCGTCCTCACTGCATTCCTGGTCGCAGGGTCCTGGAAGAAAAAACGTACGAGAATATTTGCACTGAATGCCCTGGGCAATCGTTTTCGAACCGATACCGGATAAATATGTCGTCCCAGTTATCGACCCTGCCTGGTAAGGTCTATCTACTGGAGGGGAGGGTCTGCAAAGAAGCTGATATAGTGCTGGCATGTATAAAACCGTAAATTCCGGACTATAGAGCGCACCTGATTATAAGCCGCACCCACCACATTTTAAGAGGATAACCGCTTTTGTACTTACACAAGCCGCACCTGTGTATAAGCCGCACGAAACTTGTAACACAAACACAAAATTAACCCAAACCCGATCTTGAGTTCCGCGATTGTAACTGAATATAAAATACACAGTTCAAAGACCACAGCCGGCAAAATGAACGGAAAATGATACCAGTACTTAAGGTTTGATGCAGACCTGCAGAGTCCGGGTCATCTTGAAAATAATCCAAGAAAAAAAAATGTATATTTCCAAAGGTAAGGGTGGGAAAAATATATATCCACTATTGTCCGCTGCGTCCACAAACACGTCTCACCTTTACTCCACTTCCCGTCAGCCCCCGTTGTATTCGCCCCTTCTTTTTGATTCGCCCGTGAAAAACATATCAGAATAAGTCTCTAAAATAAATACATTACAAAAATTCACAGTTGCAAATACATATTATACATGGTTACACATATTTACAAAGAAAGACGGTACACCGAGAGAGTTTTCAAAGCTTTAATAATAATATTATAACTTTCATCCCAAACCGTGTCTGTGAAGGGTAGCAAAACGCTACTAGGAACACGCTCGCAACACAGTAAACGGGTCTGTTAAAAAAAAATACGGTACTTGTAAAAATCATGGTAAACCGTGCTCATCTTCCTCCTTATGACTGAGGACATTAAAGTTGTCTTCCCCAGTATGGGAAAGAGACTTTGTCATATAGACGTCGTCCTTTATTCAAAAACACGGCAGCTACACACTCGCGTATGTTCCACCGGTATAAATCTTACCTTTTGTACTCGAGCGCCGCTGGCGGCCGTTAGAAAAATTACATAAATTGGCCGCATCACTGAACAAGCCGCAGGGTTGAAGGTTTGGGAAAAAAGTAGCGGCTTATAGTCCGGAATTTACGGTATGTAGTAGCAATCCTTGGTCTCCTCTCGATCACTTTGTCATATGCGCAAAGGATGGGAGAGCTTAAGATTAGTCGCATGGCATAGCACCCGTACAGGCTATTGTGATTGTACAGGCTTCTGAATTTGAGTCAGTACAAATCATTGAATTTTGTTTCGAGAATGTTTTTGTCGCACTCCTGTGTATATGTTAACACCAATTTAATAAAAAATGACTCCTGCGCTAATTATAGATTGACAGGAGGGGACGCAGTTCGAATATGAGTATCTTAATCGCGTCACAATGTGTTACTTTTCAGTACCAGACGTTTCCCTGACGGGGAGATCCATAGGAAAGGCCCAGTGACACTTTCCCAACCATCCTTTGTCATGTCCTGCGCGGTTGCCATGGCGCCCAGCTGGCCCCGCCCCTTGACACCGGCTGACCTGCATTTTTCTGATTACTCCTATGGGTACTTATGGAACTGCCCTTTGCCAGATCATTGTTTACCCTTGTTGAAAACCTGTTCATGCCTGTTCGATACCTGTTTATTCTTGTTGTGCTTGTTGGACTTTGTTGCACTTCTGAGAGATTCCTGCAAGTTCTGTCTAATCCCGTTAAATTCCTAGCCTGTAGTTTTCCCTGCATTTGAGCCTGCTTTGTTTTGTTTTTGGTCGGTTTGTGTGTTGGACATCTGTTCTTTCTCAATTAAAGTGACAGATCGTCTACGCAAATGAGTTCCTACTTCCTGCTTCCCGACCCGCTTCGTGACATCCTTCTTGCAAAAAATAAAATAAAAATTAGAATAAGCCGCAATGTATTGTAAGCAGTAGTGTTTATTGTAGAAAAGGGAGAAGCTTGTATTTCGGAATTTATGGTGGCTAAAATTCATGCATTTATCTCTAGCAGGTTAATCTACTTTCTGACTGGACTTTCTAAACAAGCTGTAAGACAGCTGCAGGACATCCAGAACGCTGCTGCTCGGGGCCTGACTAGAACCAGGAAGTAGGACCATATTAGTCCTGTGCTCAGGTCTCTGCACTGACTTCCTGTCGCTCAGAGAATAGACTTTAAAACAGCTCTGCTGGTGTAAGAGTCTCTTCATCGTCTAGCACCAAAGTACATCTGTGACATGTTGGTCCCATATGAACCATCTCGGACCCTGAGAACCTCAGGGACAGGCCTTCTGCTGGTGCCCAGAGCCAGGACTAAACAGGGTGAAGCTGCGTTTCAGTTCCATGCAGTTAAACTCTGGAATAGTCTTCCTGATGACGTCAGGCGTCTACTAACGTTAGCATAGCGCTAAATCTCCTGCCCGCTGCTATCAATAAATAGCAGCTTGCACACCCGACGGAGCTTTTATCGTCGCTGGCGACTTTAATCGGGCATGTTTAAGGACTGTACTTCCCAAATCCATTCAACACGTGGACTGAGCAACCAGGGGAAAAAACACTGGACCGTGTGTACAGTAAGATCAAACATCTAGTTGGATCTGCCCAACCAGGTCTGTCCCTCACCCACTCATACACCCCCCTCCAGAGGAAACAAAGCCTATACAACAAAGACAATTAAAACATCTTCTTTGTTCCTTTATCTCTTTGTTTTCCTTATCCTCACTGTAAAATGTGGAACTGGAGTCGTCCAATTTCGTTGTCACAATATATCCCATGTTGTAACAATGACAATAAAGGTATATTCTATTCTATTCTATTCTACTCTGACAGTGTTTAAGTCCAGGCTGAAAACAGCTCTGTTCAACTGTGCATACAACTGACTGCACTCTTCACTTTTACTTTATTTTAATTCATTGATTTTATTAGATAGATAGATAGATAGATAGATACTTTATTCATCCCCGTAGGGAAATTCACACTTCCAGCAGTCTACCCCGTTGTTTAATAACAGATGAACATGATGCCCTAGGGGTGCTTGTAACGGAGTGGATGACGTCACGCTAGTCCAAAAGTTCGACATCCCTGCGGCAGATGGAAAACTTTTCTTTGTGAAAATCCAGGGATACACCACCTCGTGTTAGCAAGTCCGCCTCCTCTCCGATTCCCCCCGGCTTTCGTGTCTCTGTTTAGCGGCGTTGAAGCCGGATTGCTCCGGGTGGCTACACGTTAGCGTCCGGAATGCTAAACGTGAGCCACGTTTCCGCAAAACACAGCAACTGCGCTCCCTGTGCGCTTCGATGTTTTCCACCAGCACTCGATGACCTTATTTGGTCGTGAGTTCGCATTTACCATGATTACGGATGGTACCGAAGACTTATAACGCCGCTAGCCGCTTCGCTAGCTCCGGCTCTTCTTCCACGACAGGCCCCTTCATCACGCCGGCATGAGAATTCTTCAGGGCAAGGAGTTGAAATTCCTTGAATACACGCATTTTTGTGCGCTAAAACCCATGTCCATAGGATAGAAGTAATCCATAGTGTAGTTGTCAAAACGGGAAGAAAAAACACCGAAGATAAGCAATAAAACAATAGGGCAGCTGCTGGAAAAGGCAGCCGCTCGTGGCAGCGCCGCTTATACGTTTTATCTGTGGTTTTAATGCATTTTAAAAACCACATTTTACATTTTCAATGTCTTTTCTTCTATGTTTTAACTGTAATTGTGTGTTTTTAACCTGTCTCTTTTCCATTTTCTGTAATTGCCTTGTGTATGAATTGTGCTATACAAATAAACTTGCCTTGCCTTGCCTAAAAAGATTTATTAGCCCTCTAGTGGCGACCAGTGTTCCCTCTAAGCTGCGCGCGTGCGCAATTGCGCACTGCTCGCACATTCTCAGCGCACAAGAAAATCGAGCCAGCGCACAAAAATGAGGGCTCAAAATTGCTAATTAAGAAGCGACTTAAGTCAAAGTTACAGTGCACAAAGGTAAAAATACACGGGTTTTCCTGAGGTTGTGTCCTAAATGCGGTATTTTGAAGTCAAACGAAGTTGAGTAAAGTTAGTAGAGTTTTTCGAGAACCGGCTTCTTCGGCTCGGCTCACTAAAAGGAACTGGCTCTTTCGGGTCCTAAACAGCTCTTCAGATTGTTTTTGCTTCTTTAATCCCAACATGACCAAATATTAAGTAAAATTATGCACAAAATGACTTAAAGGAAGGGGCGAATAGAACAAAAAAGAGAAAAAATACCAAAATGAAAAAGTAGTGAAAAGCTGAGGAAAAAAAGAAACAAAAGGAAGAGAAAAAAAGAAGGAAAATTTTAGGAAAAAGCCAGAAAAAAAGAAAAGAAAGAAATGTAGGAAAAAAGTAAATAGAGAACAAAAAGAAAAAAGTAACAGCTCGGAAAAAAAACACAATGAGATTTTTTTTAAAGGAATTTAAAAAAAAAAGTAGAAAAAAACACTGAAAAAAAGAATAAAAAGTTTGTGTTGCATTCAAATAATTTCCAATGATATCAAGTGAATCTTGTTGCCAACATTGTACTTCCCCTAAAAAAGGTGATTAAGTACAGTTCTGTATCCTACAACCGACTCAATAAGCCCCCAAAAATGTTAATATTATGCGACAAAATATATCAGGAAATAAAAAGAAATGGATATCTTGTGAAAGAATTGTAAGAACCGTACAACTTTTGCAATAGTACATGCGTCAATTCATTCCAAAGAGAAAAATCATTTTGCATTGCCGGAAACTCAGCAAAATGTAACGTGATGTCAAGTTTTGGACCTGTTTGATAATGAATTATCTTGCCACACTTGGGATTCTGGTTGCTCACTGTTGTTTCAAGCGTTGCTTTGTGTGAACGCGCAGACCCGGGGAAAATGACAGGGAACATTGGTGGCGACAGTACGCACCCACGTATTCTTCCGCGAAGTCCGCGCCATCCGATATTTCGGCCGACCGCGACGTTCTGCGTCGAGTGCCGTTTGGCGACCATTCAGTACCGTAAATAACCAGCGACCACTCCACCAGCGCGCCTGTTCAACAGGAAACAGAAGCGGAAATAAATGAAAATCCGTGGAAAAGTCTCAGAGAGCCTGTTTTAGAAGTAGATTAGACTCACATTTAACATCATATTTTCATACAGGCGCAAATTCTATCATACTCTCTCATATACTATTATACTCTCACTACACTAGTAGTCTCTTTAACACATACAGTGGAACCTCGGTTTTCGAACGCCTCTCAGTTCGAACAAATCGGAGTCCGACCAAAAATTTTGAGAAATTCTTGCTTTGCTTTTCGTTCAAAAAATCGGAGCTCGAACGCCGGTACGCTAGGGGCGATGCTGAGCGTCGTACGGGTGTAGATTGCCCCCACCCCTCGTGAAGAACTGTTGTACGTGAGCGCGCCCTCCTTTTTGCTTTCGTTATTAATATCGGTGAACGGAGTGTTTTAACCCCTAATGATGCCTCGGAAGAAGGTCGGTGCAAGCAGCAAAGTTGCTACAGGTGAAAAAAGAAGAGTAGTGCGTACAACTATTGCATTTAAGAAAGAAATAATAGCAAAATATGAAGAAAGTGTGCGAGTTTCCCTTCTTTCGAGGGAATAGAGCATGGCTTCTGCAGACCACCACAAAGGTAAGAAATCCTATTCATAAATCTTTTCTTTATCCTTTAACCGCTCACCACTTGTTGTGGAGACCCGGGTGCTAAATGACGTGTAAACGACCTGATTTTTTTATCTTTACACGTTCATGTTAGCGTAATCTTTCGTACGGAAGATTACGCTAACGCGAACGTACGATTAGCCTGGGTTAGCTTCATGTTTACGTTCTTGGTAGACATCTAGGGTGTTGGAACGGATTAAAACGATTTTACATTACTTTTAATGGGAAAAACGATTTTCCGTGATCGACCAAATCGGTTTTCGAACAGGGTTCTGGAACGGATTATGGTCGAGAACCAAGTTCCACTGTACTACAATACTCTGGCCTCAGAAACATCACACTGTACGGGAGGAAAAACAAATTGACTCTGCCCTGTAGCAGTCCGATGGAGGAGTTATGGTTACCCTATCTGCTGTGTAAATGTAAATAGTCTGCATTTATACAGTGCATTTCAAGTCAATGAAGACCGAAAGCTCTTTACAATGTGTTTCACACAAGGCAACTACCCGCTATCGGGGGGAATTAGGGATTCAGTGTCTTGCCCAAGGACACTTCGACATATAACACGGAGGAGCTGGGAATCAAACCTGCGATCTCTTGATCCCAAGACGAGCGCTTTACCACCTGAGCCAATGCCGCCCCATACAAGGACTCAAGTGACTGCAGAGTCTCCTTGGCTGGCATATAGGTTAGGACCGGCGGTAAGTGGTGCACTGAAGAGGCAGTCAACCAGGCTGAGTCCCGCCTGCGGTGCAGTGAGCTGTGGGAGCAGGGACAAGCAGGAATTGGGAAAATCCCAAGACCTTCCTAAAACAAGGCACAGGGGAAGGAAAAGTGCCTGCTTATCCAGAAAGAAGTTCGGACAGGGGTGGAGGAAGTATGCTGCAGTAGGTCAGTAGGAATAAGGGAGCAGGGGGCGCGGACACCTTAGGAAGAGGCAGCTGGCCAGGAGATTTCGTGGACAGAGCTATGGCGATCGGAGCCACACCGGCTCAAGTTCCTCATCCAGTCTTACCAAGCCCGTTCAACCTCCCCTAGGGTCTGGCAGAGAACCTACTATGCCCACTCTGCCAAAAGGGTCGGATCGCTGGAGCACATCCTGAGCTGCTGACCACCAGCACTGGGAGAGGGATGCTATCGCTGGCATCATGATCAAGTGCTGCGAATGATTGCTGAAGCCATCAGCAGAGGGGTTTCCACCAGCAGTCCATCACCTTTGTCAGAGCTTGGGACAAACAGTAGCACCCGGGTGAAGTAGGTGGTCTTCTGGCACCAGCCCAGGACTGTCAATTTAAAGTCGACCTAGGGAAACAGTTCCTAGAGAACATCGCGGTGACCACATTCAGGCCTGACATCGTCCGTGTCTCAGAAACAACAAGGCAAGTGGACCTGCTGGAATGGACCATTTCTTGGGAAGACAGGATGGAGGAAGCTTTTGAAAGGATAGAGCCAAGTATGAGGAACTGGCAGGCGATGGAAGACCCATAGAGGTCGGGTGCAGAGGATTTGCTGGTCAGTCTCTCATCGGGGCACTCAAGATTCTGGGAGCAAAGGGACTGCACAGCAGGCGAGACATTGAGAACATCAGCAGAGAAGGCGTCCAGATGGATCAAGCAGGACGACAAGTGGGCACAGGCTCTTAAGGCCCAAGGCGGGACTTGAGCAACCCTTACTGGGTCTTCTGGGCAAGGGTGTCAGTTGTGAGACCTGAAACACCCAGTGAACCCAACTGTCAACACCGATGATGTCTCTTAAGTTGCACCAAAAGTGTATATTAGATCTACTCTCACACACTTTTATGCTTTCCCATACATACTAGTGTGTGTGTGTGTGTGTGTGTGTGATCATAGTACACACACAAAAATACTGTCACACACATGCTACTACGTGTACTATACTCTTATAGGCATTGTCTCACACATATACTGTACTACTTTACACTCTCACACATACTGCTATACTCTAATGCACACATTACATTACGCTCTCACACTTAATATTTTACTCTCATACACGCACTACAATACTCTCACACACATGCTACTGTACTGTATATGTTTCTGTTTTCAGACTCGTACTACTAACTCAGATATACGATTACCCTCTCTCACACTATCACACACTCATTCACACAGGTTATATCCCTTAGCAAGTGCATGAGAAAGTATAGTGGTGTGTGTATGAGAGTGTAGTAGTATGTATGAGAGAATAGTAGACTTTGCGCATGGATATGACTGTGTCTGTATTGTTGCGTAAGTGTGAGAGTACAATGTTATATGTGAGAGCAAGTATGATTCCTCGTTCAGTTCCGCCCATCTCACTTCACTGATAACAAGCGCACCCGATTGAGAATTTCCTCTCAGTCCATGATAAGAGTCACGCATGTCCAAGGTCCATTTCCCGAGAGCTTGTTCTCCCCAGCAGTGAGTCGTCATGAATTCCCAGTGGTGAAAACCCTCCGTGGAATTGTCATGTGGCCTAAATGAGAAATTGTCATGGAAGAGTTCAAACACCTTCAACAACATGAAAATGTACACAATACCTTTTTTCTGGAGGGACCCAAATGCAGAAAAACTAAACAAACAGCAAAAATAACAAAACTAGCTAAATAACATTGTTTCAATGGAGAATGGTACCGTCGTTTTGCATTTGTTTGTTGCTGTGTTCTGAAACCAGCTTTATTGACTATGTGTCATACAAGCTGCTTGGATTTTTTGGGGTTATTTTCACCATGAAAGTCAGAAATCATGTTATGAGTGATTACTTTTGGCCCCCTTTTTTCCAGGAACAACCCAAACTGGCAACTTCTACCATAAATATGTGTTAAGACAATGTAATAACAGTTCAAAATGAAAAACAAAACAATAGACTTGGATTTTTCAGGATTATAATGAAGCAGGGACTGGAACTAAACAAAAATAAGTTTTTGAGTCTTGCTCTCAGTTGTCACCATGAGCTTATAGACCTGTGTGGTACATGTCGAAGCAATTCCTGGAAACAGAAACCCAACATGACCCATCACTACCCTAATCTATTATCCTTTTGACAATCAAAACTAAAAAAATAATGTTCAAAGGATTCAAACGTTAAAATGCATTTGTATGTGTCATTTCTTGCCTGTGGTTAGTCTGTTGCCACACGTGGATTCCTGTGAGATACGATTGTGGCAAGTGGCTGCCACCTTGCAGCTTTTTTTTGGAGAACTACATTAATTCAATTTGATTTTTTATGTCGGTGACGTTAATTTAAATAGCGTGTGTAGAACGGGAGCGCCGGTGACCCCGTGGTAAATAGGAAGATTTAACACTAAAACGAGTGTCAGCTTCGCCTGCGCAACGGTGTAGTTTTCCGTGTCGAAAACTATCATCATCATCTTTGTTCCAAGCTAGCATTGTTTTATTTTGTGTCCTAAATAAGCATCATTTCCTACACATGAAAATAAAAATATATGTGAGAAGAGGAAAAAAGCTAGCTTGTTCTCACGCAAAAAAAAAACGTTTTTTGGTGTTCTGAAAACTGGCATTTTCTCAATAATCTTCTGTGCAATATTGTGTAATTTCGTGCCGAAAACTAGTAGCATATTCATAGCTTCAAGCTAGCATTGTTTTCAATACATAGTATATTATAATAATAATAATAATACATATGATATAATCATACAGTACATAAATACCCTTTCTTTCTATGCAGAAAACGACTATTATTTCTATTTTCTGTTCTAAACACACTTCTTAAACCCCCAAAATTAGCGTCTCTTTTGGTTCTAGCTAGCATAGTCTGGTTTCGTCCCCAAATTTAGAATTGTCTTTTTTTTAGCGCTATGTAACACCACCAGCACAACAAACTACTAGCAAACAATTTCATGCGTTTTTTTCTGTCAACTAGCTAGCTACACTGAATACTAGCATCATCTTCTTTTGCTTTAAGCTAACACTGTCTTCTTTTGTGCCTCAAATTTGTATTTTCTTTTTTATTTTCTGCACCATTAGGCACACCGGATTATAAAAATTTGTTGTTTTTTTTTTGGTCATATATTCTTATATAAGGCGCACTGGATTATAAGGCGCATAGAATTAAAACTATAGTAAGCGATACCGTATAGCGTATATCAGAGCAATAATTGATCAGTGCAAAAAAATGTCACAAGCAACAGGAATCAAACCTGGGTCGCGGCAATGAAAGAGCCGAAACATACACACTAGATCACCGGTGATGCAGATAACATATGAAAAGTGTTTTTCAGGTGCCAACTTCACGTCCTCCTCGCCGGAAGACGCCGCCACGTCTAGACCGGTCAAAACATTCCCGCCACTGTTTTTACGGTGCCAGACACGAATATTAGAGAATGGAGAAAACAGAAAATCGTCCTGAAAGGTATGAGAAAAAAACGAGGGTAACAAATCGGACAGTGGGTCCATTTGTATCTTTCAGGACGACTTTCTGTATTCTCCATTCTCTCACTTTAGTGTTTGGTACTGTGAGTAAAAAAGTGTGATCATGAGCTAATTTCAAATGCCTTTTCATATGTCATCATTATTAGTGGTCCAGTGGATAGGATTTAGCACTCTCACTGGTTACATACGATGTTTTGCGGTTTTCATTTGACTCTCCAAAGGTCGTTTTCTTTAAGCTACGTACGAAAGGGAAATATGAGGAGCACAGTAAATTGTTTTCCCTCAAATTGAAGGGTTTATCACAGCGGGGCTCATTGCTGCAGGACGGCGGTAATGGGCGACGCAGCGTGAGGTGATGCTACCTTTCGCGGAGGAGCTGCGACACAGTGCCAGAGGGCGACGTTAGCGCGATGGAAAGGTCGCCACGGCGACGGCAAGCCACCGTTACTCGCACTACCACGTGTTCTACCGTGCGTAGACCATGTCCGGGTGAGGCGCGGCAGACGGACGCCTCCAGCACCGATGTCAGGGTGCCGCCTACCTCGAGGGTTTGCCTGGGTTGGGGAGAATGGAGGTAAGTTAAGGTTATTGTAGGTCCGTTTTCGAAAGAGTAATTACATCTGAGTGATTGTGCAGCAAAATCAACATTCTACTTCAAATAGGCACAACGTAAAACACAGATGAGATAACTTCAAAACAAAGAGTAGTAAGGTCAAACAAAAAAAGAAAAACGTATGCTTAAAAAATTGTAAGACTATATAAGGTTTCAAAAGTGCAAGGTGTAGCCACAATCCAGTTGAAAGAAGCTGTCCTTGAGCCTGCTGGTTTTTGTTCCAAGACACCGCAATCCTTTCCCTTACGGCAGCAGTTTAAAGTAGGCTTAAACGTATATGCTCAAAAGTGTGTATTTCAAATAAGTTTCTGGACCTTTTTAGCATCTCCTAGTCTTCCTGTCTTTGTTTCTCCCCACCCCCACGGCTATCCAGGGGGGATGGTCTGTGGTCTCTCCTCTTTGTCTACTTCAATAAAACAGAGGGGGGAGGTTTTAAGAAGGGGTGCGGCCGGCAAGACGAAAGGACCCTTCTCCAACTGCAGCAGTGTAAAGTAGGCTTAAAGGTATTTGCTCAAAAGTGTGTATTTCAAATCAGTTGGCCCTTTTTAGCATCTCCTAGTCTTCCTGTCTTTGTTTCTCCCTACCCCCACGGTTATCCAGGGGGGATGGTCTCTGGTCTTCCTCTTTGTCTACTTCAATAAAACAGAGGGGGAAGGTTTTCAGAAGGGGTGCGGCCGGCAAGACGAAAGGACCCTTCTCCAACTGCAGTTGTGTAAAGTAGGCTTAAACGTATTTGCTCAAAAGTGTGTATTTCAAATCAATTGGCCCTTTTTAGCATCTCCTAGTCTTCCTGTCTTTGTTTCTCCTTACCCCCACGGTTATCCAGGGGGGATGGTCTCTGGTCTTCCTCTTTATCTACTTCAATAAAACAGAGGGGGAAGGTTTTCAGAAGGGGTGCGGCCGGCAAGACGAAAGGACCCTTCTCCAACTGCAGTTGTGTAAAGTAGGCTTAAACGTATTTGCTCAAAAGTGTGTATTTCAAATCAATTGGCCCTTTTTAGCATCTCCTAGTCTTCCTGTCTTTGTTTCTCCCTACCCCCACGGTTATCCAGGGGGGATGGTCTCTGGTCTTCCTCTTTGTCTACTTCAATAAAACAGAGGGGGAAGGTTTTCAGAAGGGGTGCGGCCGGCAAGACGAAAGGACCCTTCTCCAACTGCAGTTGTGTAAAGTAGGCTTAAACGTATTTGCTCAAAAGTGTGTATTTCAAATCAGTTGGCCCTTTTTAGCATCTCCTAGTCTTCCTGTCTTTGTTTCTCCCTACCCCCACGGCTGTCCAGGGGTGATGGTCTGTGGTCTCTCCTCTATGTCTACTTCAATAAAACAGATGTGGAAGGTTTTCAGAAGGGGTGCGGCCCGCAACACGAAAGGACCCTTCTCCAAAAGTCTTTGCCTGAATTTCCTTCTACGATTAGTCAATATTTTTTTAGCTCTCCCACACGTAAGTGGTCGCTTTAGACCCGACAAGCTGGTTAGAGGTGGTGAGATGGGTGGGCGGGGTCACCTGCATTCCTAGTGGCTTTGCAGGTGAGGCTGGAGTCGTACGGCTAGCAGAATTAGCCCTAATAGCTAATCACCAAAAATCCTGGGTTTACAAAACAATGCATCAAAACCGGGGTGCGTCGTTTGAGGTGTCCTTAAAGTAAAATATTTTCTCTAATAAGTAGACGTTAACACCCAATTGAGTTCAAAGAGCATTTATAAAAGAAATTCCCACCTCCACCTATTGTTTTTAGCTTACATTTAGCAAAGCAGTTCCAGGACAGGCAAAATCTTAGGAAGCAAGAAAGAGGGCGGTTGGGTGGGAAGTGATTTCATGCTCGTTTTTGTTAGTGTAGCACGAAAATGGTAAAAGTAAGAAACGGACGGTTTCAAATATAGTCCAAACCCCCAAAAAGGTAAAAAATACAAGTTTATTTGAGCACGTTTAAGAAATGCACGTACAAAACTTGAGCTGACTGGGGCTGCAATCAGGAGATGGCCACAAGAGGGCGGTAGAGAGTAACAAAGCCTGAAATTCCGGCCACTACCTTTAAATTTGCATTTATATAAATTAATTCGGTCAAACAAATGTAAATTTCTGGACCTATGAGTATTAAAAATATGCATGTTGTCTTTTGTGATTAATGATGTTTTTATAGCACTAGGGGGCGCTAGACAATAATTCAAATTAAACATAGCTACAGCCTGAACCTGAAAATATATGTGGGTCGATTTAAAACCTGATAATTGCGTCATGATGCAAAAATGTCCCTGTATCAATAAAACCTGACCTGTGAATAGCGAACACCGTCCTGAGAACGCTTGATCATTTTGCGCACGCTCTACTGCAACAGCACTGACTGTACCCCCCCAGTACAATTGGTGAAAATGAGTTTCCAGATAAATAAATTGAAGAAATATTAAATAAAAGTCGGGCGTATCGGTAATGTCCAGGGTTTGTACATCTTTTGCATTGCCAAATTCAAGCACTTTATAAGCCAAGTTTCTAATTTCTCCTGTACCATTCTGGAGTGAATCAGGTATTCTGCAGAGCCACAGTGTCAGGAACAGAACAGAGACAAGACCCACTTGCGTTACGTTTCACTCAGTTTTAGTAGAAGAAAGGAAAGGTTTGCACCCACGATCTGGGGATCGCTGGACCCGGGAAGCACGTCGCTCTGAACACGGAAGTGGGACTTTCGTGGCGAGCGATGTCGGGAACAGAAAAAACGGGTCAGTAGCCGGGACAGGAGAGCAAAAAACGTGGTCAGGATCCAAAAACGGGTCGAAGCCGGGGAACAGACGGGAGCAAAAACAGGTTGGAGTCAGGGGAACGGAAAAAACAGGTCAGTAGCCGGGACAGTAGAGCAAAAAACGTGGTCAGGATCATAAAACGGGTCGAAGCTGGGGAACAGACGGGAGCAAAAACAGGTTGGAGTCAGGGGAACGGAAAAAACAGGTCAGTAGTCGGGACAGGAGAGCAAAAAACGTGGTCAGGATAAAAAAAACGGTCGAAGCCGGGGAACAGACGGGAGCAAAAACAGTTTGGAGTCAGGGGAACGGAAAAAACAGGTCAGTAGCCGTGACAGTAGAGCAAAAAACGTGGTCAGGATCAAAAAACCGGTCGAAGCCGGGGAACAGACGGGAGCAAAAACAGTTTGGAGTCAGGGGAACGGAAAAAACAGGTCAGTAGCCGGGACAGTAGAGCAAAAAACGTGGTCAGGATCATAAAACGGGTCGAAGCTGGGGAACAGACGGGAGCAAAAACAGTTTGGAGTCAGGGGAACGGAAAAAACAGGTCAGTAGCCGGGACAGTAGAGCAAAAAACGTGGTCAGGATCATAAAACGGGTCGAAGCTGGGGAACAGACGGGAGCAAAAACAGTTTGGAGTCAGGGGAACGGAAAAAACAGGTCAGTAGCCGGGACAGTAGAGCAAAAAACGTGGTCAGGATCAAAAAACCGGTCGAAGCCGGGGAACAGACGGGAGCAAAAACAGGTTGGAGTCAGGGGAACGGAAAAAACAGGTCAGTAGCCGGGACAGTAGAGCAAAAAACGTGGTCAGGATAAAAAAAACGGGTCGAAGCCGGGGAACAGACGGGAGCAAAAACAGGTTGGAGTCAGGGGAACGGAAAAAACAGGTCAGTAGCCGGGACAGTAGAGCAAAAAACGCGGTCAGGATCAAAAAACGGGTCGAAGCCGGGGAACAGACGGGAGCAAAAACAGGTTGGAGTCAGGGGAACGGAAAAATCAGGTCAGTAGCTGGGACAGTAGAGCAAAAAACATGGTCAGGATCAAAAAACGGGTCGAAGCCGGGGAACAGACCAGAGCAAAAACAGGTTGGAGTCAGGGGAACGGAAAAAACAGGTCAGTAGCCGGGACAGTAGAGCAAAAAACGTGGTCAGGATAAAAAAAAAAAACAGTCGGAGCCGCGGAACAGACGGGAGCAAAACAGGTTGGAGTCAGGGGAACGGAAAAAACAGGTCAGTAGCCGGGACAGTAGAGCAAAAAACGTGGTCAGGATCAAAAAACCGGTCGAAGCCGGGGAACAGACGGGAGCAAAAACAGGTTGGAGTCAGGGGAACGGAAAAAACAGGTCAGTAGCCGGGACAGTAGAGCAAAAAACGCGGTCAGGATCAAAAAACGGGTCGAAGCCGGGGAACAGACGGGAGCAAAAACAGGTTGGAGTCAGGGGAACGGAAAAAACAGGTCAGTAGCTGGGACAGTAGAGCAAAAAACATGGTCAGGATCAAAAAACGGGTCGAAGCCGGGGAACAGACCAGAGCAAAAACAGGTTGGAGTCAGGGGAACGGAAAAAACAGGTCAGTAGCCGGGACAGTAGAGCAAAAAACGTGGTCAGGATCAAAAAAACGGTCGAAGCCGGGGAACAGACGGGAGCAAAAACAGGTTGGAGTCAGGGGAACGGAAAAAACAGGTCAGTAGCCGGGACAGTAGAGCAAAAAACGCAGTCAGGATCAAAAAAACGGTCGAAGCCGGGGAACAGACAAGAGCGAAAACAGGTGGGAGTCAGGGTCGAAAAGAGCTTGCCAAGAGTAAACCGAGGTTCGCAGACGGACTGACAACAGGTTACAGATAGACGTGGGTTTAAATAGTGACAGGGAGCCAATCAAAGTCCGAGGCTGTTGGCGCCTTGATATAGGTGTTAGGTAAACATAACAGTAATACTTAGCATATATTTTTTGTTGCAGGAAGTACTTAGTTACAATTTACCACCGGGAAATACTACCCACATTTCATAGTGCCCTGTTAAAGTATAACATGCATCTGTCCTTCATAATACAATGCCGCACAAACTAATGCCAACTGCCGTGAATCACGAGGAAAGAATAGCAATGGCAAAGCAAAGCCACTAGAGAGCACATTCCAATCCTTTGAAGGATTTTTAAATTTTAATTAATTTCATATAATACAAATTAAATTTTGTCGAATGCAGTGGGGATTTTTCACAAAAGGTCGGGTGGCGCCGTTCCGAATGCGAATGTTTTGTTTAGTTCTGTTGATAACAGAGTTTTTGATGCAGGTGGTAGGCGTTGTTTGGAGAGCGGGAATGTTTTGACCGGTCTAGACGTGGTGGCGTCTTCCGGCGAGGAGGACGTGAAGTTGGCACCTGACCTGCCCCATTGGGGGGTGTGTGTTTCGTGACGCACCGGTCAGCACGCCCAGGGGAGGAGTCGGCACGCCCAGGGTGAGTGGCCGATGCCCCGACGCGTCAAAAACACAGAACACAGAGACAAGACGGACAGACAGGAGCGGAGAACGGGAGATGGGAAAGAGAAATAATTTAAGAAAATAAATTATTTTCTTAATTCTGAAAACTAGAAGATGCTAGTTTTCAGAATTAAGGAAACTGTTCTAAGGTCTTGGGAACCTCCTGTGTGGGTTCAAATCTAGCTACTGGACTTTCTGTGCGGAGTTTGTATGTTCTCCCTGTGCTTGCGTGGGTTTCCTCCGGGCACTCCGGTTTCCTCCCACATTCCAAAGACATGCATTTCAGGTGGATTGGCCGGTCCAAATTGTCCCTAGGTGTGAATGAGCGAGCGAGTTGTCTGTCCCGGTGTGCCCTGCGATTGGCTGGCAACCAGTTCAGGGTGTCCCCTGCCCACTGCCCGGTGATGGCTGGGATAGGCTCCAGCAACCCCGCGACCCTACTGAGGATAAACGGTGCAGCTAATGAGATGAGATGAGAAATCTGCCCCTGTGTGGAAAAGCCTGTCTCGTGTCAATATCTCATCTCATCTCATCTCATCAGCCATACCGCTTATCCTCATTAGGGTCGCGGGGGGGCTGGAGCCCATCCCAGCCATCTCCGGGCAGTGGGCAGGGGACACCCTGAACTGGTTGCCGGCCAATCGTAGGGCACACAGGGACAGACAACTCATTCGCTCATTCACACCTAGGGACAATTTGGACCGGGCAATTCACCTGAAATGCATGTTTTTGGAACGTGGGAGGAAACCGGAGTGCCCGGAGGAAACCCACACAAGCACGGGGAGAACATACAAACTCCGCACAGGAAGTCTGGAGCTGGATTTGAACCCACGACAGGTTCCCATGACATGAACTGTGCCGCACAAGCGCTAACCACTGCGCCGCCGTGCTGCCTTCGTGTCAATATGTTTCCCTAAATTAAGAAACTCTAAATTTATAACATAGTTTTAACTCCTAACACCTTGGAAACACATTCAAGAATCCGAGGATTTCGAGCACCCGTACCAACCCCTGGTGTTGTCATACCTCCCGAACGGTTTAAGCGGCTCCACTTTGCAGGCGTGCTGCGGGGGAACCCTCCGCCATCGCTCGGCCTTTCGTACCATCCTCTCCGCATCCAGCAGCCCGAATCCGTGCAGGTGGCTCACTGAAAAACACCAGAACTCATTAGGCCACGCGAAAAGCTCTTCCCGTTACACTCGCGGGAGTCTGTAGGCGTTTAGCGCTCGTGTGCACACACACACGGCCTCATTAGTGCGTACGTATCCCGTTTTTTGTTTCCCTTAATACAGGAGAGTTAAAGTCGAATAGACAAAATTTGGATCACAAACTAATGCTGCATACAGTGTAAAGAAGCTACCCTATTTTTCCATGTACAACACGTTTTTTTTGTTACCTAAAACTCAAAGTTTTGGTTATATACGAGGTCTTAGTAGTTTTAGAAGTATAATAGGTAGTATTTTATTGTATTCATCACTGCCCACATTAAACGCACGGGAATCAAACCCGGCTGCCAAATACAAAACACTACACCACCGTTGATATAGATGGCATAGTGTTGGGTCTGAAGAGACCACTGATGTATGGGAGAACACTGAAAATGAGCTAACTCTAAAACAGGGGTGTCAAACTCATTTGAACTCGGGGGCCACACGATAGAACAAACATTCTGTCGAGGGGCCGGACTAGTAGATTAAAGAGAAAGAAAAAGAGAAATAAAGAAATAAGAGAAAGAGGGGGGAAAGGAGAGAGGGTGGGACAAAGAAAGAGAGAGAGGGAGAGAGCGTGAGAAACAAAAGATATAAAGTTGTGAGAGAGGGGGAAAAGAAAGGGAGAGGAAGAAAGAAATCCAAAGAGAAATAGAAAGACAGAAAGGAGAGAAAAGAGAAAAGAAAGCGCAAAGGGTAGGAAGAGAGAAGAGAGAAAAGGAAGTTAGAGCAAAAGAGTTTAAAAGACACAGAGAAGAAGAGACCAAGAGCAGCAAAGGAAGAGAAAAAGACAGACACAGAGAGTGAAAGAGAGACAGACAGAGTGGGAGAAAAGGGGTGGAAAAGAAAGAGATAAAAAGAGAGAGAGAGAGAAATAAATATACAATAAGTACAGTGTCGAGGCACCTGGCTTTGGTAACATCAAGTGGACATATTTCAACCTGCAGCTTGTTTTTCTCTTGCGCTTCTCTGAGTGTTGTCTGGCGGGCCGGATTCAATCCCTTAGCGGGCCTGATCTGGCCCGCGGGCCGCCTCTTTGACACCTGTGCTCTAAAAGGAAATTCAGGCAAAGACTTGTGAGAACCCTTCTCGAGGTTTCTTGTTTTCCTCGTGCTTTTTTGAGTTTTTCCTTGCCCGCCTGTTGGTTTAAGATCATGGGATGGTGAAATTGTAACCTGTGCATTCCTTTGAGACATTTTGTGATTGACTTGAACTGGGCAGCACGGCGGCGCAGTGGTTAGCGCTTGTGCGGCACAGTTCATGTCATGGGAGCCTCCTGCGTGGGTTCAAATCCAGCTCCAGACTTCCTGTGCGGAGTTTGTATGTTCTCCCCCGTGCTTGCATGGGTTTCCTCCCACATTCCAAAAATATGCATTTCAGGTGAATTGGCCGGTCCAAATTGTCCCTAGGTGTGAATGAGCGATTGAGTTGTCTGTCCCCGTGTGCCCTGCGATTGGCTGGCAACCAGTTCAGGGTGTCCCCTGCCCACTGCCCGGAGATGGTTGGGATGGGCTCCAGCCCCCCCGCGACCCTAATGAGGATAAGCGGTACGGCTGATGAGATGAGGAGAGATGACTTGAACTGCTGAGGAGAGGAAACTTGAGGTAGAAGCTCGTCTTGGGGTGGCAAAGGTCCTGAAAAGAAGATTTGGGAGTACCTTGAAGAAGATGGTGAAGGGTTTTGGACGAGGAGGGAACTAAAAAAACAAATTTTGGCCAGTGAATGTCTGGAGCAGGGTTCAAAGACGACTCAGCAACATAAAGCGGGAGCCCGGAGTATTTTTGGTAAAGGTCGGCAAATTAGTTGATTGGGAGCACATGGACAGGGGAGTTCCGAGTTCCGAGACGTGAAAACAGGGTAATGATGCCATCTTGTGGAGTAAAAGAGGGACTCCAGGCGCTAAACCATGACACACATTGTATGTTATAAGAAACTAAAAGAAACTAAATATGAATAAAATGACTAAATTTTGCGCAGGCTTGGGGAGTAACTGAATACATGGAACGGCAAAAATGATGTTTGGATGTATTTTCATTTTGTTTCTGTCGCATTTGATGTTCGTTTTGCCGGAGATCAAAGAGATCAAAGCCAGGAGAGAAAGCTTACCACGTGTTGTGAGTCATCATTTGATTCATATTTAGTGTCTTTTGTCTTTTATTAGCATATTTGGTATTGGAGTCATCCAAAAGTCATTGAAAGTAATCCAGTTAAAGTAACCCTACCCAACCCTGGTTTTGCCGGAGATCAAAGAAATCAAAGCCAGGAGAGAAAGCTTACCACGTGTTGTGAGTCATCATTTGATTCATATTTAGTGTCTTTTGTCTTTTATTAGCATATTTGGTATTGGAGTCATCCAAAAGTCATTGAAAGTAATCCAGTTAAAGTAACCCTACCCAACCCTGGTTTTGCCGGAGATCAAAGAAATCAAAGCCAGGAGAGAAAGCTTACCACGTGTTGTGAGTCATCATTTGATTCATATTTAGTTTCTTTTGTCTTTTATTAGCATATTTGGTATTGGAGTCATCCAAAAGTCATTGAAAGTAATCCAGTTAAAGTAACCCTACGCAACCCTGGTTTTGCCGGAGATCAAAGAAATCAAAGCCAGGAGAGAAAGCTTACCACGTGTTGTGAGTCATCATTTGATTCATATTTAGTTTCTTTTGTCTTTTATTAGCATATTTGGTATTGGAGTCATCCAAAAGTCATTGAAAGTAATCCAGTTAAAGTAACCCTACCCAACCCTGGTTATAATTGTGTATCAAGAGCGCCCCCTAGTGCCCAGGAAAACCAGATCGGGCCCCCAGGGCTTTGACATTGACAGATTTTTCCTGTTTTTATGGAAACTATTCATTTTGGTACATGAGATTTAGCAGAACATGCTATCCAGTTCTCGGTGATTAATGTCCTATTGAAGGTTTGAAAATGAATTATCCATTATCCCTTTTTCATTCTAGCCTTCAAGGAGAGTCATCGCGATGCCGACGAGACGACTCAAGTCATTAAAAGCCCGGCGCATAACATTCATGCTATGTTATGAAAAATGTAATTAAAGTCAAGTCATTAAATAAGTTAGCAACGGCAGCAAGGGGGTTCATTCAATTAGCGCAGGAGATAATTACTAGCTTGCTGAAGTTCAACATGCCATTGAAATGACAAGACAGGATGTGTGAGCTTGATAGGAATTTTTTTTATGTATTTTTTTTATCTTGTACAGCACAGGTGTCAAACAGGCGGCCCGCGGGCCAGATCAGGCCCGCTGAGGGATTGAATCCGGCCCCTGAGACAACACTCAGAGAAGCGCAAGAGAAAAACGAGCTGCAAGTTGAAATATGTTAACTTGATGTTGCCAAAGCCAGGTGCCTCGAACAAAGACACTGTACTTGTATTTTTTTTTTTTTTTCTCTCTCTCTCTTTTCCACTCCTTTGTTACCACTCTCTGTCTCTGTCTCTTTCTCTCTCTGTGTCTTTTTAACTTGTTTTGCTCTAACTTCCCTTTTTCCTTTTCTCTTTCTCTCTTCGCGCTTTCGTTTCTCTTTTCTTTCCTTCTGTCTTTCAATTTCTCTTTGATTTCTTTCTTCCTCTCCCTTTCTTTTCCCCCTCTCTCACGACTTTTTATCTCTTTTGTTTCTCACGCTTTCTGCCTTTCTCTCTTTTTCTTTTTTTTGTCCCGCCCTCTCTCCTTTTCCCTCCCTCTTTCTCTTATTTCTTTATCTCTCTTTTTCTTTCTCTTTAATCTACTCGTCCGGCCCCCGACAGATTGTTTGTTCTATCGTGTGGCCCCCGAGTTCAAATGAGTTTGACACCCCTGTTGTAGTGATGGGTTCCGGGGAGTCGCATGCTCAAAAATCTATGGATCCCAACCAATGTTCCCTGTAATTTTCCTTTCGGGTCTGAGCGTTCACACAAAGTCGGTGAGCAACGCTTGAAACAACAGTGAGCAACCGTAATCCCAAGTGTGGCAACTAATTGACGTAAAAGCGGTGCTGCCACGAGCGGCTGCCTTTTCCAGCAGCTGCCCTATTGTTTTATTGTCTGCTCCTATCTTCGGTGTTTTTTTCTTCCCGTTTTGACAACTACACTATGGATTACTTCTATCCTATGGGACATGGGTTTTAGCGCACAAAAAATGCGTGTATTCAAGGAATTTCAACTCCTTGCCCTGAAGAATTCTCGTGCCGGCGTGATGAAGGGGCCTATCGTGGAAGAAGAGCCGGAGCTAGCGAAGTCTTCGGTACCATCCGTAATCATGGTAAATGCGAACTCACGACCAAATAAGGTCATCGAGTGCTGGTGGAAAACATCGAAGCGCACAGGGAGCGCAGTTGCTGTGTTTTGCGGAAACGTGGCTCACGTTTAGCATTCCGGACGCTAACGTGTAGCCACCCGGAGCTACCCGGAGCTATCCGGCTTCAACGCCGCTAAACAGAGACACGAAAGCCGGGGGGAATCGGAGAGGAGGCGGACTTGCTAACACGAGGTGGTGTATCCCTGGATTTTCACAAAGAAATGACTTCCATCTGCCGCAGGGATGTCGAACTTTTGGACTGGCGTGACGTCATCCGCTCCGCTACAAACACCCCTAGGGCATCATGTTCATCATGTTAATAAACAACGGGGTAGACTGCTGGAAGTGTGAATTTCCCTACGGGGATGAATAAAGTATCTATCTATCTATCTATCTCTATCTAATCCATTATCAAACAGGTCCAAAACTTGACATCAAGTTACATTTTGCTGAGTTTCCGGCAATGCAAAATTATTTTTCACTTTTGAATGAATTGACTCATGTATTATTGCGAAGGTTGTACGGCCTACAAACGTCTGTTCCTTTTTTCCTATGTTTCTTTCTTTTCTTTTTTTCTGGCTTTTTTCTAAATTTTTCCTTCTTTTATTCTCTTCCCTTTGTTTTTTGTTTTTTCTCAGCTTTTCACTCTTTTTTCATTTTGGTATTTTTTTTCTTTTTTATTCTATTTCCCCCCTTACTTTAAAACATTTTGTGCATCATTTTACATCATATTTGGTCATGTTAGTGTTCAAACCCTGTTTTAAAACCCTACTCTTCATTTGTCCAACCCAAATACTAAATCCTTACCTAAATCTCAAAGCATAACCCATTCTTGCCACCTTTAATGTAAAACTCTTATTTTAATACCTAAACTACTGCATATCATCTTGATGCCTTACTTTGAAAACCATAATTCGTAGCCCCATCCCTGTCTTGACACTTTAATGTGAAACCCTAACCTGTTTTTTTGAATTCAACAATAAAACCATCTCTCCAAATCAAAACCCTACTTTTTAACGCTGGTCATAAAATAATGTACCAACCCTGGCCTGCACTTCTGAAATCGTTGAGACAAATCAAGATTGAACCCCTGTTTTGAAACCTTACTTTGCATCTTCAAAGCCAATAAATTCAGAACTTCACTTGGGATGAAAGAAGCAAAAACAACCCGAAGAGCCGTTTAGGACCCGAAAGAGCCGGTTCCTTTTAGTGAGCCGAGCCGAAGAAGCCGGTTCTCGAAAAACTCTACTGACTTTACCCAACTTCGTTCTACTTCGACTCGACTTCAAAATACGGCATTTAGGACACAACGTCAGGGGAACCCGTGTATTTTTACCTTCAGTTTTAATCATCACAGTTAATTGGTAATACAAATCAGTTATCACTTCAGATCTTTCAGTTCATATATTCTTTGTGGTTTGCTGTCCCGCCATAGTTGTAATGCCTTCTCAAGGTCCGATCCATTATCATCCTCCTCATAGCGTCACCAAGAATATAATTTAGTCAATTTTGGCAGAAAAGTCCTTTTCATGCTAGGAGTTTTCTTTTGTTTATTTTCTTTCGTCGAATCGTTCGCTCCAACACGCGTGTTTTCCTTGCCTCCGCGATCTTCCGAAGAATTTCTCCGACGTTTTTCCGTGCCGGATCTATTGCCGTGTTATCACTTTCTGCATTATGTTTCGACTTATTACCGACACTGAAGAAATGACCAATTGTGTGTTGATTTTCACCTAATACTAACTGTTTTTTCGGAGGCATACTTAACCTTCACCTTAAATCGACGAATTGAATTGGCTGTTTGGAATCAGGAACACTGGCCTGGGATTTTAATCTATTAACAGCCATAACAAAAAAGGTCTTACTTCTGATTCTAGATTTGTATTGCCCGGACCAGATATAAGGTTTTGCATTCGAGATTCATGGCAGGTTAGGGTTCAAAATCCAGGCAAAGTTTTAGTATTTGGCTTTGAAATTGCAAAGTAGGGTTTTGAAACAAGGTTTCAATTGTTATAGACCCGGGTTAGGATTTAGTTTTATGACAAACATTGAATAGTAGGGTTTAAATTCCGGGTGAACGCTTTCTGGTTGCGTTTCAAGACCACGTAATGTTTTCACATTAAGGTTTCAAGACAGGGTTATCGTTCCAGATTCGAGTAAGGCTTTAGTATTTTTTAAAATGCAAAGCAGGGTTTTAAAACAGGGTTTCTGACCTGAATTGACTGTACTCAGAGTTATAAAAAGCCTGGGTTAAGATTTCAATTTATGATCAAGTTAGGGTTTCACATTAAGGTTTCAAGACAGGGTGATGGTTACGAAGGATAGTTTCAAAGTAGGGCATCAAGATAGTATGAAGTAGTTAAGGTTTTGAAATAAAAAGGTCATGGAGATTAATTTCAAGCAAACATCCCTAAAAGGGTGTCTTTAAAAAGTTGAAAGTTAAATATTTTCTTATGCTTCATTTTCCACTGCGCCCATCTCCTTTTATCTTAATAGGAGAGCTGTTCGGGGCGGAACACATTACATAGGTGATACGGGGGTGTCAGGAGTGCTTTGTTCGTGTAGCATAGTGAAAGTTATAAATGTCCTTCTTCAAGTATGGTCCCAACGCAAACCCAAACCTCCAAAAAGATGAAAAAAGAAGGACGTCTAAGAAATGCCCGTACTTGCACGCGCATCATGAACATGCCGACTGAGGCTGCAATGACGACACAAACCAGTAGATGGCGGCACAGGGTAAGAAAATTCTAAATTTGGCACAGCTCCTTTAATAATATAATTTTATGGGTCTTTTAACACCTTAATCCTACCTCTTAATCCAGCTCCATTCTTTTGCCAGTCGTCCGCCTGGAGATGCCGAGAATCTGCCGTGCGAACAATGATGTGCTGGACGTCTCTCCAGGTGAGTAAAGGGCTAAGAAAAACGGTCGTACCAAAAAAGTAAATTATCACGGCAGTTGATTTCATCTACAGTGCCTAGCGAAAGTATTGGCCCCCTCAAGAACTTCTTGTCATCTCGCCGAAAATATTTTCTAAGAATCAACAACTTGTGAGACACAATCCTGAATTGGAACTAAATTATCTCAACAATCTTTATATAAAAAGTAGGTGTTGCAAAATAAGACAAAGTAGTTCCCTGATGACTTCCGAATAATCCAATGTCAACCTAAACGACTCATTTCGCAACACACATCTCCTGAAGGCGAAAACTAATCAGAGGAGCAACCAAGAGGTGTGTTATCATATTAGATGACCTGCAGAGAGAGGGCAGTGGATTGGTTCAAGTGCTTTAAAACCTGTGGGTATAGACTAGATGTTCTAGCATGTATTGACTGGTATCTCCTCCCTGGGGGCAGCCAGTGGAAAAGATGGTAGGATGGTGCTGGTCCTGCAGGATGTTGTGGACTCTTCTCAGGCAAATGGGTTGTTCCCAAAATTCCCCCGACAGCTTTCCCCAAAGCGAACGCAAAGCGTTACATTTGGCGTAAGAGTGATACTGCACATCACCCTCAAATCCCCACTGTCAAGCATGGTAGTGGCAGTATCATCCTCCTAGGGTTGGTATGATCATCAGAGTTGATTTGAAGATAGATGGAGCCAAATACAGGGCGATACTTTTGCAAGGCACTGTATTACAAATAGAATGCTATAAGCATACTTAGCCTCCAAAGTAAGAGCGATGATGCCGGCTGCCGCCGAGACGGAGAGGGCCGAGTCCCATTCCATTTCGGTGTGCTTGGTAGACCACAGGAAACAGAAAAAATCGGCCATTTTATTTTATTTAGTTATTGTCGTTGACAAATGTGTGAAAAGTTTTGGACATATCACCCTGGTTGCCATTGGTAGACATCATACAAGATGCCTGTCTACAATCGGTTTTTCATCTCGGCTTCATGAAGACGTTGATATGCTATTGGCTAAACTCCTACCCACAATGCCTTCCTCTTTTTTTGTGTTCAGTTCATGATCTTGTGGAAAAATGTAGATTTTTTTCTTAAGGTTTTGGTCCCAGGACTTGCAGTGATGCTAAAGCAGGGCTAGGCAAACTATGGCCCTTAGGCCACATGCGGCCCATCTGGCTTTTTTGTCTGGCCCGCAAAATATAAAATGAAATGAAATGAAAATGAAAAAAATCAAATGATCTGCATTTATATAGCGCTTTTCGAGTCAAGACTTCCCAAAGCGCTTTACAGTGTGCTTCACATTTCCCAATAGCGGCCGTGCAGCCATGTAATGCGCTAACCTGCTTATTGGGGGTATTAGGGGTTCAGTGTCTTACCCAAGGACACTTCGACATGTAACACGGAGGAGCCGGGATTCGAACTGAGATCTCTTGATCCCAAGACGAGCACTCTACCTCCTGAGCCACTGCTGCCCCCAAAATATGATAAGTATAAGTATAAAATTGTAAAAAAAAATAAAATAAAATAGGGGCCCAAACATTCAAGTATCAGGCTACATTTTTCTTCACTTCCTATTTTTACTATGTATTATATTTGTCAAGATTGGGTGGACCCAAATGCAGATAAGCATGAGCAGAGGCTGGGTGTGCTCAGAAAACGGATGACATTTAATAAAAAAAATCACAGGAACAAAGTAAAAAAAATGGTCAAAAAGAGAAAAAAACTGTCTGAACTAGTCACAAAACCCAAACTTCGTGTCCACACACTCGGCGGGGGGACGGAATACATAGGTCGCATCCTCCACAAAGAAAAAGAAACAAAGAACAGTGACGGATGGATTAAAAAAAAGTCAGCGAGAGAGAAACAATCCTGCTCTTGAGTCCTTAAAAATAAAATATCAAAATCACATTTGCTTTGGGCTCGGTCCATCAAATCAAGTAATTTTTTCGGGCTTGGGCTAGGGTAGGGCCTTCAAAACCCTTTATTGACCAGGTATCATACAAGTCGCCTGGAAGTTTTTTTTGATTACTCTGGTTGAGATCGATGCTCTCCAGACAACTTTTCTTCATCCAACTCTCC